>NW_010972953.1:7236144-7236361 GCF_000737465.1 Haliaeetus leucocephalus | reverse complement strand
TGGCTCAGAGGCTGGTGCCATCGGTGGAATTTTGGGTTTTTTGATCATGGGGAGGTTTACACGACACCGGGCTTGCTAGCGACAGATGGTGTCCAGCTATCTCAAAAGGGTAAAAGAATCCTCGCTCATGAGATGGCAGGGCTCATAGAGAGGGCTTTAAACTAGGTTCGAAGGGGGTAAGGGATAAAACTAAGTGCACCAGAGATGAGCCTGGGGG
>NW_010972953.1:7127025-7233255 GCF_000737465.1 Haliaeetus leucocephalus | reverse complement strand
GCCAGCATGGAAGCGTAGACTCCAAATAAGATCAAGAAAGCTGGGCTAGAAGGTCTGGAGCTTTTAATAACTGAAAAAAACCTACTTTTAGGAAAATGAGAGTGAGAATAGTATCTTGTTCACCAAGTGACAGCCTCCTTTGTATCATAGAATAGAATCATGGAATGGTTTGGGTTGGAAGGGACAATAAAGATCATGTAGTTCCAATCCCCTGCCATGGGCAGGGACACCTTCCACTAGACCAGGTTGCTCAAAGCCCCATCCAACCTGGCCTTGAACACTTCCAGGATGGGGCATCCACAACCTCTCTGGGCAACCTGTTCCAGTGCCTCACCACCCTCACAGTAAAGAATGCACTGGGATGCTTTAGAAGGGAGGTAGTTAGTAAATATGAGACACTGCTATGCCTGCCTCCACTGTCTCTACTGGTTTCAAACCCATTCTTTATCAGTCACTGCTGCGCTCATATGCATCTCCTTTTATCCCACAGTCTATTTATATTTTTGATGTACATAATGTTACAACAAAAACCACAGAGCTAATATACACATTCTTAAGCTATAAATATTGCTGGAAAATAATGACATTGTGCAGACAAAAGGAATTGTTCTGATAATAAATTATTGTCTTTCCCTTATTATGCACTGAAAATCTGTAGTGACTCACTGACAAGTGCATTGTTCGCCTAGAGAGAAATTACTGGACGAGGGGAGGTTTTTACTTAAGTTCCCCTTCCAGCTCTCCTACTCAGCTACTGGGCAATTGAGAATGTGAGAGTCAGGGAGTCAGAAAGCCACTAACAGGCACTTTGTCAGAGCAGGACCACAGGGACTGAGAGGCAGTATGTCCTGTGCCTCAGCTTCTCCCTGATGTTTTACTGGATAGTGGAGAGATAAGATAAAATGATGCGGCTGATTAAAAATGTTCCAATGACTCAACTAGATACATATATAGCTGGTGTTTCCAAAAGTCCAGTTAGGTGCCTGCTTCTGACAGTGCCAGCCTTATAAATAGAGTAATTCTCACTTTTTTCTCAGATTGGTGTAGAGTGACAATGTGAGCATGAACACTATGCAAGAGGTCTAAATGCCACCTCTTTTACAAGATTTCCCTATAAATATTACTGTAATGCCAGAGAGAAACATTATTCTGTATTGAAAATAAATCTGTTTATTTTCCCACCCACGTCCCCAAACAGGACTTTTAAGATTGACAACTTTTCTTCCCCACTTCACTCACACACAAGCACTCACACCCACACCCATGACTCCATGAGTACTAACTCAGCTCTCCAAGACAAAAGTATTTAAACACAGCAGTAATTAGATAAAGACTATAACTACCCCTGACTTGACAGTGAAGTTTGTTGATAAACGATAAAAGAAATGGGATGCAATTAGAGGAGCCTAAATGAAAAAAAAAAAACAACTGATCCGGACCTACATGAAACACCTTGCCCTGCCTTGCCCAGTGAAGAAGGAAGGTCACTCACTTCCCTGTTCCTTTAGCTTTTGATGATGCTGTGCATGGTCATACAATATGCATAACGTTGTGATGTGTCTCCAAGAATGAGCCTGCCCAGTTGCCCTGAAGAATTCACTTTTCTCAATCCTCTCTGACCCTCACCCCACACACATTCTTTTCTATTTGGGTGGTGTGCCTTTGTAACTGTATTACATTTATTTGCACTTACTGTGGCTTTACATTGCCTTTACTGGAATTGCCTTCTACTGGAATCATCTAAACCGCATATGCACAACAATTCATTAAAATTTCTGCCACCTCCTCATTTGAATTTCTCTTATTTCAACATTCAGACATGATTTCTTTCTTGAAAAGTGCACAGTACTTCTTGCTAGTGAGGGTATCCATCCTTTGTGATCAAATCAATCTTAATTTATGAGAAGCTAAATAAATTAGCTTTCTCAAGCCTCTCCCTAGAATGAACACATTTACTCTGATGCTTAAGTCTTTTTTTTCTAGCTCTCACCTGTGTGCAGTTCATGTTCCAGCATCCTTTGGAGCCATGTATGCCAGCACCAGAGGCGGTATGGCAGCAGTAGTGGCAGCATCTCTCTTTAATTCCCATCCACCAAGGTGTCTCTGTAGGCACTGGGGGTCTTTGCTCCCAGTCCACAGTTTGCTTATCCCCCATACAGGGCTGATTTATCCAGGCTGTGTGGGCCAGGGAACAATTCACTTGGACAAGGTAAGAGTCTGCTTCAGAAAGGGATGAGTTACCTTCTGGACTCCACCAACAGTATTGACCAGATCTCCATTGACCCCAAGGGGAGCTTAGCACACAAGAGACACCTACTCCGCAGACACCTTTCATAGCGGGAGGGGAATCCCACCCCATTTTTCCATATTGGTCCCACCTATGCTGTGCATGGAGTTAAAATCTCCCCACTACACTTTTCTGGTCCATCACTGCAGGAACGACTTACTACCTGTATTGCCTCAACCATAGATGACAGTCCCTTCCTCCTGGAGCACATCTGACTGCATTAAAACCAGGCTGAATATATTCCTATTATGCAGCGGGAGGAATTCAAGAGCTTTAGCATTTTTTCACAAAACACAAAGGGATGGCCTAACGACCAAGTGTGTCAGGAATTCCTTGGCTTTTTCTGGGACTTCCTTTTGTCTTATCTGTCCTAGGTAAATATCTCTCCTTGAGCATCTCTTGGGTTATTAGGTCAAAAATTTCACCTGAAAACTTCGACATATTTTCTAGAGAAAAAAAAAAGTTATTTCAGTTGGTTTGCTTCCTAAAAATTGTTTCAATGATGTGATGCTTTTTCAATTCTTTGATTCTCAAGATGCTTTCAAAACCTGGACATATTTCTGTCTTCTGCCCCAGGCACTGCTTCTTTTCCCACTATATTTAGCTTTCTTTGGCATTTTTTTTTTAATAAGTAGATCATGCAATGGATATTCATCACTTTATCTTTAGTTGCAGGCTTCTCCCTATCAGTGAGAAAAAGAGTATTTCTGCAAAAAAGTGGCCTCCTTCATTGAGAATTTGTGGCTTTTAGGGATTTTAATGAACTCTTACAGAACTTCTAATTTCATTCTCAGTTTTCTGTATCTATTTACCTTTTGCAATCAGTTGCCCCCAGTTTGGGGGGAGCATTTGCTAGGTCACTGACTTGTTCTTTAGGGTACCCCCAAGCCTCTCTAAAGGGCCAGCCCATATTGTATCATGTGGCTTTCAAAAAAGGACAAAAAAATACCAGTGCCTTCATTGTGAGTTTATAGACTGTTACTGGACCCTAGTCAACTGCCAACTGGTGATTAATTCTTCTTTATCCATCTGATGGCCATCTAGGGCTGTGTTACATATTCTTGACAACAATCTCTTTTGTATTAGTATATTATCATATATTATTTTAAAAACTAGTGGTATTTTGCAACCAGTTACATGAGACCTCCAGCATAAGTCATTCCTTTGGAGTCTAACCTGCTCTGTGTAGCTAGTGCCTGTAGCATACTACATTTGTGCAGAAAAGCATGCCTCATCCAAAAGATTGCTAGTCCTAATGCTTAACAGTATTCATGCCTATATTGAATCCTTTGGTACTGCTAAAAGCTGCCATCAGGGCTGATGTGCTGAATATGTGTTTAACTCTGGTATGGGGAAAAACATTCCCATATCTATAATGTGAGATGCAGTGTGATGTATTGCCCATAATTCTTCAATGTTAATCATGAAATCATCAGGACTTGGATTAATGGCTTTATCTTTCAAGTGCAGATTGCAAAATACTCACAAATATGACAGCAAAGAGGCCAGAGCCTTTAGTTCAGGAAATAACATATAAAGATCAGGTTGGCTGTTAAAAATAGAATGAGGACAGATAATGCCTGAAGCTAAGGTTACATTATATAATACATCAATAAATTGAATACTAGTGTATCTGAAGGACAATAAAGTGGAGAAGAGAATAAACTATGCATATAAAAACAGCTCTTCCTCCCATTTGTATGACTATGAGTGAGGAGCACCACTGAGAACGGAGCTAAAGCTTGTTTTGCACACAGACACCTGGCCCAGTCATTTTGGAGAAAATGCAGTTTTAAGCGTTGCATGGATCTGATGAAAACACCTTTGAGTGTGCATGAATGAACATGTCTGTGCACCCCTGAGGTTGCCAGGACTCCATGCTGGTGCATAGAGCTGGGTGTTCATTCGCAAGCAAGCTCAAACTTCAAGGTGTGCAGGAGCAGCAGGAGGGCTGTACATTAGGAAACGTGCATGAACGCTGTAAGAGGTTTGGCCCTAGGTATTTCATAGTGTTTCCCTGTCATTTATGTGAAACAAGCTAAAATTGCAGATGAGCTGAAATTAGAATTTGCCCTCCTTCCCCATGCAGGGGAAGCTTTCCCTGTTTTAACAAACAGGCTCTGCCCTGATTCATGCGTAGTCTGGCCCTCACTGCATTTCTGGTTGCTGTGATATTTCCAGGCATGATGGGAAACAGAAGCAACAGTAATCACATTTAAAAGCTAGTCTGCATAAATTCTGTGACAAGAAAAACATCAGGTAATTCAAATAATCTCTGAAGTGTGTTGTGCATGTGCAGCTGCCTCTATTGGGCTAGCACAGCGCTCTACCCTGGATAACTAGCCTAGTGAAAAAAGGGCTAACCAGATTACAGTGCTTTGCCAACACAATCACACTGTGTAGGAAGTTCATGTCCTGCAGGATTGCACTGTGCTATGTAAGTATGCTGCTAAGGGTCTGGGGAAGACAGGACTTGCTTTAGCCTGATTCAGGGGAGTCCCAGTGTTCCTTTCTGACAGGGTTTTCTCTAATGGATCACGGTTAGTAGTATTCCTCGCTTCAGTAAGTCGTTCTTTCAGCAGATCTACCTCTGCTGCCAAGCTTTGGCCCCAGGAATTCCTGGGCTTTCTCCACTGTTAACCTCTTGAATAAATTGACCTCTACACTGATCCCAATGACTAGTGCCCCAACCCTCAGGCATATGATCCATCTGGATCCAGGACTAAAACTTCCTAATGTTCAAGGGTGTTTGGACATTTGGGACAGCCCACTTCCCTTTGTCTGCAGGATGCAAGCCAAGATGTAGAGAGCATATAGAGACTGTCAACCCCCTCAGGGGAACATGATGGGTGACAAGTCCCATGTAATGCTCACGGGGATGGTGAAGTCCTTATTCATGCTCTGGGCCAACACCTGGTGTTTGACATGGGTCTTTGAACAGGTCACCATTTCTCACAGCTCTGAAGAGGCAGGATCATACGTCATTCTCATTTGCAGTCCCATTGTGTCAAACATCTTGTCTGCAGATATAGAGCAGTGGTATTTAAAGCCAGCAGTCCTATTTTCTGTTCTACCTATTTGATGGGAACAAGAACTAGGGCTAAAAGCTACTTCTAGTAAATTTTATTAAGCAAATGGCCAACCTCTGATGATTCACTAAGGAAATTCTCTATCTTGGATCCACCATGTGCATGTTGGCAGGTGCTATTCACAGAATATCGTTATAAGTGCCTCTTGATGCAAACGCAAAAGCCACACACTGAATAAAGTAATTCGGGCCCATTTCCTTTTAGCACAGATACCTTTCTTTATGAAAAAAAGGAAAAAAAAAAAAAAGATCCTGACTTACAGGCTTCTGAGTGTAAAGATAAAATGAAATTCCTCAACAGAGAGGAGAAAATCACTCTCAAAACTGAACCTTCTTTTTTTCTTCTTTTTTTCTCCACACTTATTACTCAATGCCAAAAGGCTCTCTTTGAATTGTCCAATGTGTTTCAAGGAGTTCTTCTTGCTCCCATCCAGGGAAATGACTTATTCATCATGTTGGGCCTCAGAATAAATTGGATTCTTCCTTCCAGTTAACTGACTAGATTGACACAATGTGCAGAGCTATTCCAGCCTTGTGAGCATTTTCAGCAGCAGTGCCTCAGCCTCTTATTTCCTCCAATTTCTAATCTGTCAGTTTATTAACATCAGTCGAGTGATTCCTTTTACAGTCCCAGAGAATGTTGTTCTCACTAAAGAAACTTCACTATGAGTGAATACCAAGTATGTCTGCTGCACTGTATTTCTCAGTAGTTAAAGGGCATGTGGGGATTTATATTCTGTATAAGACTGGAAGACATTTTGCATTGGAAGTACATTGTCTCAAAGGAATTTACAAAAAACTTGCTCTGTGATATGAGCCAACCGATTTTGGAGACCCTGCTTACATACCACCCCATCAACTGACAGCATCTTGGAAAATGCTGGGTAGCAACACCCAGGGTTTAGCTAAGATTTAAATGCATGACTAGAAGGTCCATTTTTGTTGTCTAACCTGACATTTTAGAGAGGAACTAAGTTTCCCACAGGCAGATGAACTGCTCTTCCCAGAAATAAGGTATCTCAAGCCCCTCATGTCTGAAAAATTGGCTGTAGACGTGGGTGGCTGGAGCAGAGCACTTTCGGCAGGGGCAGCAGCTGTGGAATTCACTTCCTCCATCAGACAGTGGAGCAGACGTGAAATTCAGACAGGAATGTGCTGGCTTTAAGGACACATTACAAGCCTATCTGTTCACTCAGGTTTTTGCTCGAGGTGTGGTTTGGGCGCAGTGACTGAGTTAATGACGCATCGTTGTTCAGTGGGCATGAGAACTCCAATTTAAAGATTTCAGGAGACTGATGGTGAAACTCCTGAACTATTTGTAAAGATCGGCAGTGCTATCCCAGAGACATCATGATTTTAAATGGTTGGATCTATCAGGAGGTCCCTTCTGACCAGTGAGACTGGTTCAAAGGGGGCAGCCAGGTCAGTGATGAACAACAGAAAATTGACAGCAAATAAGCAACCCCTGAAAAAAGAAGATGGGTGCAAAAAGTAGAGACACAGACAGCTATTTCTGGCTTCTCTCGGTAGTCTCAGGTGGTCCAACTTGTCCTGGAAATTTGCAGACCTGGGGCTATTTACCCAGCTGAGGGTTCAGTCACCATAGCTGGTGTCCTGCCACTATGACTAGAGCTCTGCCTGGGCCATGCTGTGGTTTGTTGGCTGCAGGCTGCAGTCACCCAGCTCCCATGTTGGATACTTGATGTTACACAGGCAACGGTGGACTTGCCAAAGCCCTTTGTTTTGCCACTGCTCACCTACAGACATAGCTGTCTGCACTGAGGTAACAGTTCTTGTTAAATGAAGGGCAGTATCAATATCATAGCTACCCAAGTATCCAAGAAGCAAGATCTAGCCAGTATGGTTGATGAACGGGTGAATCCCAGAGATGGGAAGCATGGTGTGTAGCACGGGCAAAACATGGAGTGTAATTACGATACAAAATGCTATCAAAAATGGGAAGGCATGGCAAGTGCAGGGGGACCAGAAAACCTCTTGAATATTCTCCTTCAGATGAGTCACATTTTGCATGTGAGACCGGGAATTTGCTCCATAGAACTGAATATCAGCATCAATTCCGCTTCCCAGGAATCACAACTTACTGCCAGTTCAGCTCCTGCACTCTTTCACTGTCAGAAGAATTGGATAGGTCTTTGGTACTTAAGCCAGAGAGCATACAGGCCTGCCTTGTAACTAGAGAGACCACCTCATCTGGCCTGCACATCACACATACCTACTTTATCTCTGGCACTGGGACATTGCTCAGCTGGAGGGTCACCGTTGTGCCTGGAGCTGTATGTACATACAGCAAAGAAGCATCCATACAAGACAGGGACAGAAACAAGAATTTTATTTAAGGAAAAGAAGAAGCCCTGAAACAATCAAGGGTTGGGTTTTAATATGCATTTAGTATAACTGAGATCTCTGGAAATGTTTTTTGGACAAGTCCTTTCCAGAATAGCCCTGTGGTTAGGATGTTCATCAAGCATGTAGGAGATCAAATTTCAGTTCCTGCTTTAAATGAAGCTCAGCTGTGACTTGAACCTGATGTGCCTCTGCATTTGCACATGCCCTAACCTCTGGGTTATTTTGGGGTGACTAATCTCCACACCCTACCAGAGACACCATCCTGGATCTAAGAAACTTTTTCTGACAAGCACTTTTCAGCAGCAACAGTTTCTCCTCTGAAGAATCCCAGTTGCTTCTAGTCCACACCCAAATGACTAGACAGACAAAGGAAATGCCATCTCATTTGACAGAGGACAAATAGATGTGGACAGAGCGGAGGTGGGAGTCCTGGAGTCCTGGGCTCCAGATGCTTGACCAGTTGCTCAACCACAGGGCAACCATTCATGCAGAATACGGATAGGCTTCAAAGAGCAGCTGCTGACACTGAGCATTCATGAGATGCTTAAACGCCCTCCTATCTAATGATATGCAATGAGTACTTAGGCTTTGGGAGAAGCCTTATATTTTTCTGCCTTTGTTGACTCCATAACTCACAGAACACCATTGCCTGTAACCCAGCCAGCCTGCCGTGGCTGCAGGCTGCTGGGTATAGTTATCTGTGAGCCCCAGGGCTGATAAGATAACTGTATTAAAAAGATGCAGGTCAGGAACTTGTACTGCTCTGGCCTGCCCCTTTCTTGCTCCAAAGGTGCTTTTCTTGCAGTGCTTCTGTGTGCTGGGAGGTGAGGTAGAGAGGACAGCGTGTTTCCTCCCTTTGGAACAGTGGTCATCCTGCACAGCTGTCAGGACTCCTACTGCCAGGCAGCGAGAAAGAAGAAAGGCTCAGTTACTGTGGGATTTGAATATGGTGGTCCTCTGCACAGTCTTGGCCTCACACTTGGTGTGTCTTCTCTTTTCATTGTGCAGCAATTCCCCAGGGCTTTCTCTGCCCTCATCAGGCAGTCAGACACTGCCAGAAAGCACCATCCCCATGGCTGCTGACCAATTCTTCCAGACGCTTATCTGATACTGAGAGATGGATAATGAACGCATTTGGCATCAACAAATTACCAAACAGTGTTTGTCCTCTTCGTCTGAAGTCCCACTGATCCTGGCAGGGTGCATGGAGGTGACTCCTCCAAGGCAGCCGCCGAGTGACTGATTAATTCTTTTGGGCAGGTGCCACAGGCAAGTGAGAGCTCCAGTGCTCCTGGTCACTGTGTCACACTCCCCAGCCAGCATGTCTGGCAGGAGAGAGAAGCCAGGGACATGCAGACTGGAGGAAGCATTCTCCAGCCGGCGATCAGCTGCTTGCTGCCCTTCTGCCACTGGCACTCCTGTGCTGCTGGCTCATGGGATGCTGCTTCAAGAAGTTCACGCTGTTGGTTGAAGTTGCTGCAGGGAAAAAAACCTCTGTCATTTCAATTCTGCGTGCCTGGAGGCACGTTGGTCTAAAATAAAGGTGAAAAGACCACAAAGGTGGAGGGTGTAGATCAAGAGGCTGGGCCACCAACAGCGACTGCAGACACCTTCCAGGCTGTGCCATAGACCCGTTTGGGCTCCAGCAGCCATAGGGACAGATGAAGAGGAATAAAGCCACCTTTGCTTCCTATTTTCACTCTGCTGAGGACAACTAGTTATCACCGCATGGTCGCTTGGTCACTCACTGAGCAGCTCCTAGCACATCCCAAGCTGGTGTCTGGGACATGCTCTCGAACAGCCTGAGAAAAAACAGGAAAAGTGTAGAGCAGGCAATATAAGTCCTTTCCTATTATAAAGCAATTGCTTCTTCAATCATTAAACAAACAAGCCCCAAACTGCAGCCTCCACACTCCGCTTCGCTGCAGGAGCTGATCATTCACCTCGTCTCCAGACATTGCCCTGGTAATGGCTTGTGCTTTTGAGCTGGAATTGAATGGGGTGCTGTATATTATGCCAGTCAAGAGCTTGACCCCAGATTTGCTTTTCAACCCTGAGGAGTTCAGGTCTCACTTTTATCACAGGAGTAGCAGTAAAGGGCCAAATCCTGCAGTGGTGTGAGTCAAATCAGTCTGGACAACCTCTATTCCAGATTATTACAAGAACTAACAAACTACAGGAACTAAGGAACAAACTCTGCAAACATCCATTAGTCACTTCCAGGTAGTTATGGAGAATTAGGGGGATGCCCAATATTGTCAGGGGCTGCATGAACTTCATCAGGAGATGAAGGTTAGGTCACTCTGGAGTCCCATGTCTACAGTCTTCAAAAACAGGAAATAAAATATGCCATTAAAAATGAGGAGACGGTGGACTCCCAAGGGGTGTGTGGCAGAAGAAAAGGAACAAACAGCACATCAGCACCAGTTTGAGATCCAGCCTGTTGAAATAAATGAGTCAAGCGGCGTTACAGATACAGTCAAGGAGTCCCCAGGCCACAAGGGAATTGCTGTTATCCTACCACCACAAGAAGCCCATGAGCTCACTTCACTTTTTCCTTCAAAACACAGTTTAAGTTTAAATGAAAAATTTTTCAGTTAGGGAAAAAATGTTTATTGTAAAATGCCAGGTTTGACTCTATTACCTCAACATGGAAAGTTTAATAAAGTGTTTTTTTCCCCAAAATGTGTATTTTTAAAAAAAAAAACAAAACTTGGACATCATTACTAACAGATTTTTTCAAACTAAAATAGACTTTCAGAATCCAGATTTTTGTCAGATTCTGTATGTTTTCCAGATTCCATTTTCAATTATATGTAAAGAATAAAATAATTTATACTTCCCCAAAAATATTTCTCACCATTCACCTAAAATGAGTTCCTGTGCTGTAAGCCATGTTGCCAAAGAACATCAAGCTGTGTCCCAGGGCTTAAAGACCAAGATGCACACCAAAAGGAGCAGAAAAGAACAAAATCAATACCTATAAAAGATTACAAGTGCTAAATAACATTCAGAGGATGACACTCTATAATTCTAGTTCCCATGGGATGGATAAGAAACCAGTGTGGGATAGAGAAAGGACAACTCCAGACATCCTCCTGGAATGAGATCTCCCTCTCCTGGGAGCAGAGATGATCTGTGGTTTCTCTGGGTTTAGCTCATTTTTCTGCGTCTGTGAGAAATTTTCTAATGTTTCCTTTGAACACAAAAGAATCCCAGGGCCTGACCTTGGAAGCAGAGACAGACAGCTCGAATGCTGTAGGACACCATCCCACCTCCATCACTCCAGAGGCAAAGGCAGCATTTACCAGGGCCAGCTTCCCTCAGGCAAGGCTGCATCCACATTAACCGTGACCAAGTAAGCTTGCAGGGGGTCAAGTGTGACCAAGTCAGCTTGCCTGACCCACTGTGGATGAAGAGCTTGGACACATGTCATTTCTCATTAGCTCCTAATATCTGTAGTTCAGAGGGGACAAACCATCCCATCCACAGCAAGCAGGCTGGATGCACTCCCTCAGGCTGGAATTGCTGGTGAAATGGACCCCACTGGCATTTACAACGTACCTTGGGCTAAGTTGACACTGAACAGGGGACCTGATGTCAGCGCCCAGAGCTTACTGCTACAACCAATTAATATCCAGGTTGGTTTCTGCAACCAAACTATTCAACTCCAGGTTGGTTCCACTCAGGGTCTGCAGGCTGCAGACACAGCTTTGAGATCATGGGCTCTGCTGGCTTCAAGCAGAAGCAAAAGGCTTGGCATGACAGTTTCTTTAATTGCCAACACTTGCTGAAGTATTTCGATCCTCATGCTAGCACCTGTAAGAGACTACATCACACATCCTTCCATTCCCTGCTGTGTTGGCTATCCACAAAATGGTGCTATTGATGCTCTCTGTACCAGCTTCATTAACAAGACACTGTTTTTTTCTAGTGTTTGTATACTACAGTGGTCTGGATTTATTGTGTTTGTGTTTTAACATCCATGGTGATATCTTGAGCAGGGGTAGAAGATCTTATGGGAGAAATAAGGAGAGCTGAGGAAGGTCAAATGCCCTTCATTGCATCAGGCTCCCATGACAAACAGAGCCTGGCTCCTGAGTCCTTCTGGCCTTAGTCTGACCCCTCAAAGAAGAGTTTCGTGTGTGAGCTGGTAGGCACCAAGCCCATAGAATGGTAATGAAGCCACATAAATGCAAATGAGTCAGGCTTGCCCCACACAGGTAAATAACTGGGAAAGATGATAGCAAAGAGTCATTGGACCAGCTCTAGCAAGGAATTTCCATTTAGCCATGTGTCCTGGTTTCAGCTGGGATAGAGTTAACTGTCTTCCAAGTAGCTGGTACAGTGCTATGTTTTGAGTTCAGTATGTGAAGAATGTTGATAACACTGATGTTTTCAGTTGTTGCTCAGTAGTGTTTAGACTATAGTCAAGGATTTTTCAGCTTCTCATGCCCAGCCAGGGCACCTGACCCAAACTGGCCAACAGTGTATTCCATACCATGTGACGTCCCATCTAGTTTAGGAACTGGGAAGTGGGGGGGCAGAGATTCACCGCTCAGGGACTGGCTGGGTGTCAGTCGGCAGGTGGTGAGCCATTGCCCTGCGCATCATTTGTACATTCCAATCCTTTTATTACTACTGTTGTCATTTTTTTAGTGGTATCATTATTAGTTTCTTCTTTTCTGTTCTATTAAACGGTTCTTATCTCAACCCAGGAGTTTTACTTCTTTTCCTGATTTTCTCCCCCATCCCACTGGATGGGGGGGGAGTGAGTGAGCGGCTGCATGGTGCTTAGTTGCTGGCTGGGGTTAAACCACGACGCCATGGAAGAAGAATGAAGTGTTTTGTCAAAGGACCCATCATCCCACATGGGAAATTGATATAGGAAGGACAACTGCCCTTTGGGACGAAAGGATTGATTCACCCAGCAGCTTCTCATGATGACAGAAACAATGACTGGTGAGTAGGATGTTTGAAGGTTAGGTATTGACGAAAACTGTTTGAAATCTTTCAAGAAACCATTTTTTTCTCTTGCAAACAGGTAGTATTTTGCAACAATGATTAGTTTCTCATTCTTATGCTTTTTGCCAAAATTCACAAAGGTCTTACTTTGTTTCCTGGAAATTTAGAAAAAAACCAGCATCCTATAGAAACAGGACTCAAGTTTCCCAACCCTGTAGTCTCAGCCCTTGCTTTCATCATGGCAATGAACTGCTTAGCTTTCTGATCCTCTCAGACTGTTACTTGCCCTGCCCAACACCTCTTTGAAAACCTTTGCTGGCCTGCCAGCATCTGCATCCATCGTTGCTTCCAAGTATCTGTTAAGGGAGTGGATCCCCACTGGATTTGATTTCTTCATTTTTGGACTTTTTACTACACTGCAGAGGTCTTCTCCCTAATGTCTTTCTAGAGTTCACAGTTCTTCTGGAAGAAGAGACCTGGGACACTCTAGAGCCTTGACAATGGACCTGTCATCAGCACAAGGTTAATGCGTGGGGAATGACACTGCACAGTACATATCTCAGAAGACATGTTAGTCAGCAACACAGCCTCTTTCGTTACTGCTTTCTGAGTGATTTGTCTCTCCACTTGCAGTTTGAAACATGTCATCATAGTTGTGGTCTCATTTAATTACACTTTTATTTTTCTTACCTTCTCTAAGTGTCTTTAAGCTGTTGGCTCATTTGTATTCCATACGCTTTATGCTTACAGCAAAGGCGAGCTCTTGCCAAACTTGCAGTTAGTTTCTGTGTTCAGTAACCCAGACTTAACAAGGCTGCCACGTGCTATATAGTTAATACTTGCCACTAAGATAAATCGCTCTTAAAAACTGAAGCTTAGGAGCTAGGTTTTGGGCCAGAAATCGGTGAAGCAATACTAATTCACAGAGGGTGAATTTCTGGCTGGACGACATTGTCACAGATGTAAAACTGTGAGGAGATTTAGAAATCTCTTGAAATAATCCCCCTCTCTGCTATGCTCCAGCATTGGTGCTAGGCCCTTGCACACAGCTAGGCTCACACTGGGCACTCTCTACTTGGGTTTAGGAAGAAAAGCCATCGCTTAATTGCACAATTCTTCTCTAAATGTTTTTATGAGGCTTATAACATCTAATGTTGCCCATTATGAAAGACTGCTACTTAACACAGATAGATGATATACATGAAATGGGAATCCCACCCTCCATCACCGTGGGCTTTGCAGAACTGGGAAAACTGTATCTAAAATTAGCACTGTGCCAAAGTTCCCATTTTTATGTTTTTATTTTTTTTTATTATGTGCTAGTAGATGAAGCCAGGAGTTTGAGAGTTTCAGCTATAGTGCAGCCTGGAAGCTGCTCTTACAGGCGCTGTCCTCACCATGAGTCATGCTGTCTCTCTCGTCATAAGACATGTTAGGCAGAGAGATTTAGTAGGAATTAAGTATTTTTGCAGGCAACAATGCCATCTCTGGACAAACAGCTAGGTATCCTAGGCCTGGTAAACAGCAAGACAAGCCCAGTAGAAGGTAGCTACCAATGACTCCCCCAGACTTCATACAGTGTTTTAATTTCCTTTTTGCCGATTAAGAGAAAATCACAGCCATTAAATGCACAGAAGCAAATATGAAAATGCTACTGTTCAGCAGCGGAGCTGGTCCATGGAAGTTTGTCACCAGGCTGGTTGCAAAACCCTTCTGTGAGAAGGTAAAGGGACTAAACTCTGCTTTCAATATCTGGACATCATGGTGATGCTTCAAGTTATAAGCCTCAGTCACTACATAACATTAAACAAGTTGTTTTCCCTCTCTGTTAACACCTTTCCCTTGTGCATTCAGCTTACAAGTTAATTAGGTGCAAAGATTTGCATTCGGCATGTGCGTGTGGAGCCTAATCCCAGCTAGGACCCTAAAGTACTTGCCAGTCTGTCACTCACCATCTCTGTTGCTCAATGGAAGAGACAACAGATGTGTCAAACCACCGCAAATATCCCAGAAGGAAGGGACATTCTTCTCTCGGATGCAGCTCCAAAAGAAATCAATTGTCCTCTGTGTTTGCCATATGTCTATAGCCAAAGGAGCCATGCCACATGGAAGAACTTCTCAGGAAGCCAAGCAAGTCCTCCAGAGAAAGTTGCTGCCCGTGGGGCAAAACCAGCATTTCTTCTCCATCATTTCTTTTCAGGAATGTTAAGCTACTAAAATAATAAATAACAGCAGTGTCTGGACACTGATAAGTAGACCCTTCATCTGACTACACCAAAACACTAACTGATCCAAAAATACTGTACCCACCAGTGGAATGCAGCCTTTTCTGAGGTGATAGCATTCCAGAAAAAATGAAATAACTATGAGTAATGCTTCCAGTTTGAAGGTATAAGGGGAATTTAGTCATGCAGTATGTGCTTACGAAGGGGACTAACTGGCTAAGAAGTGACTTGATTGCAGTCTATAATTAGCCAGAGGAAAAGTAGGTCACTGATGATAGTAGGCAGACTAAACCAACAGCTGCTGGAAGCTGAGGCAAGGTTAATGAATCATTGATGCAACTTCAGAGTGTGGTGGATTCTCCATCACTTTGAGCTTTCGAGTACAAGACTAGGCAGCTTTCTGCAGCATCACGGGGGTTATGAACTCAGATCACTTTGTGACATTCCAGGTGCTTTATATCTCAGGAGGAGTGATAACATCATTTAGTCTCTTCTGACCTCAAAACCAATGAATCACTGGAGTTCAGGTTACGGGTAGAAATTTGTCTTGCACCCCAAAACTTCACCAGAACATACTATCATTTCTTTAGGCCTGAATTCCTGTGGCCCAGCAGCCTGTGCTGGAGGGTCCCCTGTTCCTGGGATGCAATGGACATGAAGATGCAGATAGCTGGACCTCCCACTGCTGCCACCACAGCTCTACTGACTGGGTATTTAATGAACAATTAGACTGGCTTTGCAAGGACAAGATCCTTCTGCATTATTGCCACCCCACAGAATACAAAAACCGAGGGTGGGGATTCCTCACTTCAGACATGGCATCTCAGAGCTGGATGCTGTTCTGCAGTGGTGCCTTCTGGTTCATTCGGAGGGAAATAACATCCTTGTCCTGGTTTCGGCTGGGATAGAGTTAATCTTCTTTCTAGTAGCTGGTATAGTGTAATGTTTTGGATTTAGTATGAGAATAATGTTGATAACATGCTGATGTTTTCAGTTGTTGCTAAGTAGTGTTTATACTAAGTCAAGGACTTTTCAGCTTCTCATGCCCAGCCAGCAAGAAGGCTGGAGGGGCACAAGGAGTTGGGAGGGGACACAGCCAGGGCAGCTGACCCAAACTGGCCAAAGGGGTATTCCATGCCGTGTGACACCAGGTGTACCCATCCAAACCTGAGCTCTAAATCACTGTGCTGACTTTGTCCCAGAGGTGCCTGACTCTTGGTAGAGGAATCTGGGGGTGATTCATTCTGATTAAATCATCTTATTTCCAGGTGTCTCAAAGCAGGTGACATGACTACCTCTCTGAGTGTCCACAGCTAATCTCCCATGCCCATATTTAGGCAACTGCAGTTAAATCTGTTTTTCACATTGCCCAAATACCAAATCCCATTAGCATCAAGGGGTAATATCAAGTTCCTCTGAGATCAGAGCCATCTGGATTCCAGTGCTTGATGTGAAAGCATCCAGCTCTAAAACCTGTGGCCTGTTAATCCTCGTGTATCTTTTAAATGTAGGAACCTAGCCTTGCAGCCCACGCTGTGCAAATTAGGGTGTGCAACTGAACTATGCCTGCATGTGCTCCCTGCTCTATTTCCCTTGCAGAACAGTACTCTTCCTGCAAAGGAGGGTGTCTGTAAAAAGTAGCAGTGAGGACCAAAAAGAAGTTCCCATGTAGCTACCAGCAGTAGTGCATGCCACTGTGTCAAATCCTGCAAATGAGTCATTGCCAAAGAATGAGAAAGGAATGAACAGAGACAGGTGCTTTATCTGACTTCTACCCTTGAATCCATCCTTCCCAGTTCTTCTCGTCATTGTCCAGCAGAAGAGCTCTTAAGCTTAGTAGGACCATTTTCTCCCAGAGCACAGTAGAGCAGGAATTCAGATTTCATGAAGACACTGAGGCCAGACCTCACCCTGCAGCCTGGCAATGACTTCGCTTTTTGTTTAGCATCCAGTGGGGAGCAGCAAGGCTGGCCCTGAGCAGCCAGCCTTCAGCAGCATGGGCTGCACCCACTGATTAAGTGCACCCACTGGAACTGCATGGCTTGTCAAAGGCATTTCAGGTGCCAAGCCTTGAAAAACCTGCTGCTAAAGTATTTGAAATGATGATCCTTGGTGACTGAGACATCCCAGCTGGTTCAGCACCCTGAAATGTGCTCTTGGTGCAGAGCTGCCTCTCCTTCGGTATCCCAGGTTAGTTTCCCAGGCTGTGGCACTTTCCTCCCTTCCCCTCAGTCTTATAACCGTACAAAAGGAGCCACAGATCCAGGTTCCTGCTACACATTTCTCCTTGCCTCTGCTTCCTTGGAAGCAGCCTTTCTCCTCTCAAACCTGAGAAGTCTTGTGGTGCTGGCAGGCACCTTCAGGTTACCGCCATCACTATCCTTTTTCTGCCCCAGGGGAGAGACTTAAAACTCCTGCTGCTCTTGGAACATATAAAAACAGGAAAGTAAAGAAACAGTTCTGCCAAGGACCAGTTTTCTCCCAACTTGTTTGTCTGCCTCTGCCCTCCTCCTCTGCCCTGCATGTTGGGTTTGGAGTCACCACATCTGACACTGGTACAGGAGGTTGGAGGACTGAGTGAAGGCTGGTGCACTATCTCCAACCCATGCAATTAGCTGCATCTTGGCAGGGCAAACTCAGGTAAGCTTCCTAACACCAGAAGCAGCCTCTGTCATTAAGCAGCTCTTCTCTTTCAAGAGCTGCAGAGAACTGTCCTTGTGTGGACACAACCTGGGCGTCATTTCCATTTCACACTGGTGTGAAGCACTGATCCCTGCACAGCCAGACCAGTGTGAGCGAGCATCCAAGGGCTGTGGTTCAATATATAGTTGGAGGTGAGTCATGCCTCACTGCATATACCTTGGCCTGATCATATCAGCAGTCCAGGAGGAAAGCCTGCTTAAGAAATAGCATGTACAACCCATTTTTTAAAGTACATCACATCCAGCCTGGACAACACTCCTGGACAACACTGATGAGAAGGACACCAGCCCAATATCTCCACAAAGTCACTACAAATACTCCCTGCTCCATGTTTGCTCAACTCAGGGTCTTCACATCCCCAGACAGTCTTCTGGAGCAGGGTTTGTAGGAACCCTAAGCAATCATCAGGGACCTTTTGGCTGAGTGTTCAGGCGCTTCTACGTTGACTGGTGGGCTGAACAGCTCGGTCTATTAAACAAAAGCCCAAGGCAGGACAAAGCAAGCAGACCACTGCCAGGCAGAGGCCTGAAGCAACACGAAGAGCAACAGGAGTCTGATGTCTCTATAGTCTCTCTCCTCTACTGGCAGGTCAGTTATCCCAGAAGGATGGCATCTTCTGGATCCACAGACGCAGGCACAGCCTCAGTGAATGTAGCACATGATCGCTGACCTCCTTAAGCTGCTTTAACCCTGGGATGCATATCCTGGTCTAAAGGATAATGGTGTGTCAATGCTGTGGCATACATGCTGCCCTCATCTGTGTACTCAGGTGTCCTTTCAAAGGTAGCAGAGCACGGGAAGAGTAGTGACATGCATATATGTAGGCTCACACCAAGCAAGACCGGCCTTACTCTTGCCCCCAGCTCTGGAATGGCCATGGCCCCACCAGCAGCTGTAGTACCCTTTAGAAAGTGTCCATCCCTTAGCAAACTACACACTTACCATTACTAATCATAAGACCTTCACTGCACAATCCACACCAAAATATTTCCACTTAAATACTTCTTATTTACCCTTGTGCAAATTCACCCAGCATCAGAAACATATTTTAAAACCTGAGTTATACTTAACAGCAAAGAGATTAGATTTCACTCTGCTACTGGGATGCTTCTCCTTGGCCCAACAGTGGTGCTGGGGAATGTATCTGACCCTCTCAACCTCTTCATTGCACAGTGCTACTTTCTCTGTTACATGGACAGAAGTACACGGCAGGACTGTACCTGTACTGTGATAGCAGCCTGAGGCATAATTTCCCCAATTGTTCACACCACTTATAAATTGGCTTGCTGTAGGTAATGACTGTGACCTTTACACTTTAAGCCTTAAAGTAGGGTAGGTTAAATGTAAATTACATATATAGGACAGATGCTCAAAAATGTAGAAGTGTTATATCTGCCAATAGCGTAGGCTGCATCTTGACTTAAATTAGCCTAAGGAACACGAACAGGAAACAGCATAGCAGGAAAAATGTCAGATGTGTCAGAAGAGAAAAATAAGTTGGGACTTTCCAAAAGTGCAGACAGCAAATTAATTCTAACTGCAGTTAACAAATTAGGTATATCTGCTTGTCTTCTGTGAGATAGTTTTACACCAGCGATGTGACAAGGAAAGAGGAGCTCCTCTCAGCGACAGAGCTCCTCCTGCCCTTAACTGCAACTGCAGTCAGCTCCCAGTCCTCATTAAAAACTTGGTGCTGCAACATGGGTGAGTTTTAGCTTTGGGAAGGCCAGGGTGTTCTTGGTCATAGCAGTAATAGAGCTTCTGAGTCTGTCTAAGTTGTTATTTTGTATCTGTCTCATAAGTGATATGATTTGCACACACTAATTAATAAAATCTTTTGTTCAGTTGTGATACTACATAACCAGGATTTTAACTTAAATGTTCAATGTGTTACTGTAGATGTCTCGCTCCAAGTAACAACAAGAATACAGGCAACTAGATGGGAGACAATTACATAGTGTATTTTGGATACTTAAATTTAATGTAAAAAATTTCCTGACCTGCACAATACTTGGGACATTATATGATCCTGAGGTCCCTGATAAAATTACTTTCATGGGTATCTAATGCAAACTGACACTGTGGACAGTGTTGAGTTTGGGTTCCTGCAGCTCACCTATGAAGGGGACCAGCTGGGTTACAGGCTCCTGGCAGCCTCAAAGTGTTTGGACCCTCACCCAGGCTGTGATCCTGCCATAGTCTGCATGCCAGGTCATTCGCAGACAGTGGGCTGCTCAGCAGCCATCGGCTCATCAAATGTTTGCAAGCTAATGGCTGGAGGTCACAGCCTCAGCAGAAACCTCAAGCCAGCAGAAGTCATTTCCATTACCACGCACTGAGGACCAAACCCTTTGCTGTCAAGATGTGGGCCTGATTACCCCATGCTAGTAGGTGGGTGACAGTAAATAGCTAGGACATGTCCAAAGAAGTATTGACTCTGCATATTTATTCTCATATGCTGCCCTGAACAGATCAGATTCTTGATCTCCACTGTGGATGAAACATTCTGTGGTTTATCTTTCATTTTTGTTTCCTCAAACAAACTTCCTACTTCACCTTTATGAAGAAAGCAGCTCCAAATCCCACTGAAATGATGGAGCATCAAATCCGCAGAACTGTTTTCTCACATTTTTACATATTTTAATCGTTAATTTTAACTGCAGCTAGTTCTGAGCTGGAGAAAAGATGGCACCATCTTGGTGAGTGTGGGAACATATAATTATTTCCAGACCCACAGAAGCACCTTCTGTGTGCACTCACATACAGCTTTCTTGAAATTAAGGAAAAATGCTGAAAAAAAACAACAAAAAAAGGGGGGGGGGGGGGGAGTAATCTCCAAGTGGAGACCTTTCACTCTCAGATAATAAAGCTGTGACTTTGACAGCATCTTTGTGTCCCCACATGGGCCAGGAGTAGTGAGATAAATGCCAGAAGCTGCTGCAGGAACCCCAGGGTCCAAGCCTTTTCTCCTGGTCCCTGACAAGGAGCTTTCCTGGCTTGCAGTGGTACCAGTAACTCCCTCCATCAGACTAGCTCCAAGGTGGTCCAAGAAACATGGAGGGGATCCCTGTTGCTCTTCAGCTTTCCATGAGAAAGTTGCTGAGAGCCTCATAATTACAGGAGTCCTCTAGTACGAGGTTTAAGAACCACCACACCCTCAGAAGTGCAGTGCTTGCTTACCAGAAAGTGAGGCTGTGTCAGCTTTATCACTAACAGAGATTTAAAGGCCGAAGAATGTGTTTACCTGAAAGCATCGATTTGCAATAACGGAACAAAGTTACAGAAATATAAAACAATAAAACACATTATTACATTTGCATATAAAATTAAGGAATTTCCTTAACAATGCTTGTATCTCAACTAGTCTGTAAGAATGGCAGAAGTTTCTACCATGCATTTCTTGTCTGGCAAGCCCTGGAGAGCTCTTACAAATGGGTATTTCCTGCTCTTATTGAAAAGCTGGTGAGAAGTATCAGTCACAGCAGTCACGCTGGGCAGCCTATCTCTATCTCCAGAGACAATACCTGCTTCTTAATGTCTTTCTTCTGAATTTCCCCCCAGTCCTTGCACCAAAGCACTGGATAATCTGCAATACCATGGGCTCAGGCAAACCTTCCAGAGGTGTATTTTAATTAACATATTCAGCTTCAGACTTATTCTCCTATGCCTTACCTCCTTAGAGTAAAACTTTAGAAATTACACACTCAGTAATATGCCTTTATTTGTGTTTTGCATAAATGCCTGGAGGAATCTGCACCTGAACCTACAGACAGGCTCCAAAACCAGCTTGGCTCCACAGTACCTTCAAGACAGGGAGACAGTCAGACACTTCAGCACCTGTCAAGAGAGAAAACTCACTGGCGCTTGGAATTTTTGCAGAAGGAGATGTCAGGTGTTTATCAGTCAGAAACCTGGCGCTCTCTGCATAGCAATGTCTCCCCTCAGGAGTATTTGGCACAGCGTGTCACATGCAGACTTTGTGTTGGGTTCCACAAAGTGGTGATCACTCAGCTGGCAGCCTCAAGAAGAAAATTTCTGGACTCACACCTGAAGTTCCTCCTGCAGTTGTCAGTCTCTGCTTGCACCAAGTCCAGATCTGATGGTAAATGACACGCGCAAGTCAGGGTTGGTCTTGGGCTCTGCTTAGCAAGTTCAAATTCACTAGGGCAAAGTTTACCCACACCAGCACCATCACTCCCAGCTCCAGTACTCTGCAAATGTTCACCCTGCACAGTATTTGCTCTCCATCCCTGCTCAGCCCTTTTAATGCCTTGTTATCTCAAGGTGAGGCCCTCCACAGCACTCTTGTTAATGCCTATGCAAAACCACAGTGATCTGATAGACAGATAAGGATGAAGTAAAACACATTCCCATTCCAGCAGGCACCGGTGTGCCAAGCCTGCACACACTGTAGATCAGGCCAAGCAAAGTAGGGCACTGATGCAAGAACAAGCCCAGCCACATGTTATCTGTTGA
Source organism: Haliaeetus leucocephalus (assembly GCF_000737465.1). Lineage (NCBI taxonomy): Eukaryota > Metazoa > Chordata > Aves > Accipitriformes > Accipitridae > Haliaeetus > Haliaeetus leucocephalus. Next base: position 7,211,144 of record NW_010972953.1, on the reverse strand, counting down.
TACTAAGGTATTTATTTAGTGATAGTTAAAGCAATGGACCTGATAGTCTACAAGGACATGCTAGTACCCTACAAATGCCCACTTTTCAGCTTTGCTACTGCATCTCGATCCCCACAGGCCTGAGTTCTCCCTCTGCAGACAGGCATGTCAGACTGAGAACTTCCCTCCCTCTTCCAGTCTTAGTCCCATTCGAGCAGAGGCTGGTCAGGTTGCTTTTTGGGGAAGGTGATGCTGCAGCCCCCACATTTTCTGTGACTGCATAATGGGCAAACCAGCTCACACGGAGAAGCTGTGAGGCTCTCTGACCTTCCTTTCTTGCCGTCTTGATAACAAACAATGAGGCACAGCTTTGGGCTTCAGGAAGGAGACCAATAAATCGTTCATCTGCTGCTGGGAGGAAGACACAGAGTAAGGTTTGTGACTTTGCATTTCTATCAAAAGTCCCACAAGATTTCATTGTTATGTCACGATTTGTAACAGAAGAGTTTCAACTGTTCTGAATGGAGCATAAATGAAAATATCTGTGACGAAGCACCAGAAGAAACATTGGAGCAAGGGTTAGAAGAATGGCATTTTTTGATAAACAAGGGCATGATCAGCAGCAATCAGACTGGTAAGCACTCAGGAATGTGTCATTTGTATAAAGACCACAGCACTACTGAGTCACTAGGTGAAAGATGGAAGGATGGTATCAGGTCGATAGCTGGAGGATGGCAACAAGGTGCAGAGTATTGTGTGTGACCTTCCTCTGCCTCTTATCCCAACAGAAGACACTCATTAGCCATGAACATACCCGAAACAAGGAAATGCAAATAAAAGGCAGCAAGCCTGCCTAAGATTTAGGGATGGTGAAGTACACAAGGTTTGGACACAAAGATTATATAGTAAGAACTGAAATAGTATAAAACATGTGACCAAAAGGCAGTTTGTTGTCATCAGTCAAGAAAAAACAAAGAGTCACTGAAGACTTGACAACTAATAGCCCTCATCCTTTATGCCACATGCAGGTGACCCTGACCAGACTCCTTGGACAGGTGTCTTGGTGCTGGTAAGTGGGGTTTGGAGTGGGAGTGAGTGAAATAAATTTTGCTTAAAATAAATATCACCTTCCTTTTTCATTAAGGTCTTGCACCAGGTTTAGCTACATGAATTTCCTTCAAGGAGAAAGAAAAGTCTGAACGAGGCAACATGGGCATTAGCCAATAAGTCAACTTGCCCGAGAAACTTTGGGGTGGGATACACCATGATGCTGCCTGCTAAGACTTGCTTCTGTATGTCCTGTTATCTGGGACATTGTCTCTGCCTGTACCGCAAACAGGAAAGGGTGCTGAGAGAAGCTTTTAGCTCCTTGCAACACCCAAACACTTGATACATAACTGGAAAGAAGTGGGACCTATGCTTCTGAGGAGCAACTCATGTAGTTATAGGAGTGCAGCAGGAAGTAGATACTTTCATGTCTTTCCTTCAGTTTTGTTGGTGGCAATTCACCCTTGGGAATCATCTTTTAGAGGTCAGTTATCCTGACACCCCATAAGGTGAACATGGCACTTAACCCTGAGTTACTTAGCTCCTTGTGGGCTGTGACATGGTGGAAAAGGTGTGGGGGGGGATGAAGACTGGTGCCAGAATATGGGCGCAGAGCAGGGATTTATAAGAAAAGCATTGTACAGAAGAGAGCCTTTGAGGTAGAGAAATGGGTTGGGATCCTATGGAGTGCTAAAGACTAATTTTGTGAATAGACCGGGACTAAGACTCCATCCTAAAAACCAGCCAGGCTAAATATACTGCATTGTAGCTGTGGAGGGCCCCAGGACTGTGACTTCCACCTTGATACCTTTTCCTTCCACCTCCTGCTGGAAAACAGTGTAAAGAGGAAAAATCTGATTCCTAAAATGAGGATCCTGGAAAGATCCATTTTGACCCAATCCTAACAGGACAACCCCAATCCCATAATTCAAAACCTTTAAGAGGGGCCAGCAGAAATATTTGAACCAAGTCTTGCCTGTGTTAGCAACCCAGAAAGAGATGCAGATCATGGATAAGGGGCCCATTCAAGTAGCCACATTCTCAGGAGAGAAAGATTTACAAAATCTGCAGACGCTTTGCTTAACTTTTGTAGAACCAAGTAGCAGAAATCATGCCTTGAGACAACTAAGCCAGCTTCAGCAAGGCCTCCCATAACCCTTATGCAATAAGGAGCTCAGGTCTGATGTTTTTCCTTTACTTGCCTCACATCTGGTGCCCAAAGAACAGGTCTGCAACAGGCATCCTAAATGTGAAGGCAGTTGGGTGTACAGATGTGCCACCAATTGCTGGAAGCACTTGTAGGACAGTATCTGGATGAAAGATGAAGTCTTCTGACTTCAGACACTTCTCCTAGGGGTTGCTGACAGCCCAAAGCTCAATCCACTTCATGAGGTTTCTTCTTTAGAGCAGAACAATGCCATCTCGAGCTTCCCCTCAGAGACCTATGAAAGCTAGATGTCCACTGGGTGCACTTGGCAGGAGAGACTCTCCCCCACCAAGTCCATTGTTCAAACAAGGACACTTCAAGGCAGGGGGAAGAGGGGAGAAGAGGCACTGAGTAGACTCATGGAAAACCAAAACTATTAACCAGCAATATATGTATGTATTCATTAAATCTGTCCACTGTCCTTCCCCCATCCCTGTCAACATGACAAGGCTTCCTGGAGAATATGGACTAGTAGCATGTTTAGCCCAGATTAAGGTTTAGAAAACCAGGAATTTGCTTAATAAAAACAAAACAGCCTTTTGTTGTGAGCCCTGCTACACTCCCCAAATATGTTCCTCCAGCTACCTAGGGTGTCTCTGTATCGTTTCACATTTTCTTTATGTTTGTGTGGTCTTTCTACTCAAGAATAGCTGTGTCTCATTTCCCCTGAAATTAATTCTTAACTGAATTAGACGAAATATCAAACAGACAAACCAGTGAGACCTGATTTGTTTAGCCATTTTCTCAAAAAATGCCAATCAAAAGATAACCTCTCCTGGTGTCATAGTCCAGTATCAGTCCTGGTCAGCATGTATCTCTGTACATCAGGACACCTCCACAGAAAACTGAATATTTCAGAGATAGCAGGACATGGCAATAGCTGTGTGAAGATAAAATTTAGGACCAGGATTTCTAAAAGTAGAAGTTCAATACCATCGGGACAACATGTAAAGCACCAGTCAAATGAAGTTGAGGACAGTCAGGAAAGCTGGCAACACTCCCTCGTGGTTCAAGCCCTTTCAGTAATATCTCAGTGCACCTTTAGTTATTCCATCCTGCTGTATTGGTTGCAGTGATTATGTGAATTTTACAGCTGCAGAATTTAGTTTGAATAGCAGCATCTCATACATTGGTCTGCGAGCATCCATGACATGAGTCAGTGTGTTAATTCAACTTAGATTTCACCTGAAGAACATTTTAACCAACACCACCCTTGGGAAAAGAAACATAGTAAAATATTCTGAAAGAGCAGCCTTGCATTGGCTGTGCTTCCTTCTCTGCCACATCTTTCCAGGAACAGACACTAACCTGTTGTCCAGGCCCCTGACGGTGCATTAAGCCACACTGCATCTCCAGGCACATGGATCCTTTCTGGGCACACCTGGGGCCTTACCTGCAGCCCACTGGGTGTTTGAACATGAATTTGGCCCCAAGAACAGCCTGCCCAGGGGGTAAGGGGAACATATCTCAGGATACTTCTCATGCTGAACCTTCTTTCTGTTGTTCCCTGACTGAGGAAGGTCTAGGGGTTTGGGAGACACAGTCTTTCCAAATACTCATTGGATCTCTTGTAATCTCTTGAACATTTCAGCAGTTCAGAGAAGCGCTGAAGTATATCATACAAAGGCTCAAAAAAACACCACCATACCCTCTATGTTTAACCCCTTATGATTTATTATCAAGACAGTCTCTGACTCGTGGGTCCTTCAGGTTGGCTGTGCTGAGATAGGGATATGACAGGGGTGGTTTTCTCCCTTTTTTGTGTGGAGGTTGCCAGGTCTTGCTCCAGTAAGGGCAAGTAAAGTATGAATAGGAAGCTCCGAATTTGGCTAAGGGCTGAGACCATCTTATTCCAGTGTTGGGAGAGCAACTGGCTTCCTGGTGCCTTTAGGGATCCAGTAAGAGAGGGCTGTCTGCCTGACTCCTGCATTACACAAGGCATCAGAGCAGCGATGAGAAGGTCCCTGCTCTGCAGAAGCAGCTGAAACAGGACCTGCCATCCATAGCACTGCCAACAGCACTCTTGTGGGCACATTGTGGAAAATTCAGTGATTGGAAGAGTGCATCCCTTGGACTAAGAGTGCTGCTGTTCTCAACCACCTTCTTTCTCCAGACACAGCATACCTCGTCTTCAGCAGGAATCCTAATATAATTAATTTCTGTACAGATGCAGAAATTACTTTACTCTTCCACATTCATCTCTCTCTCTGGGACTCTATTTGTTACTTTCCAAAGCCTGGGTTCACTATACAAAACACATTTCACTCCTTTTCCTTCCTTATTGAGCATGAGACAAAAAGTGATTTATCTGTGGCTAATGCACAGGATCATACAGCCCACAGCAGGCAGACAGCATCTTCACTGCATGAAAAGAGTGATTTTTTATGGTGCCTGGGGATTGCACAAGTGTGATCAAGTTACCACGGCTTAACAAGACACACTGCATGTGCCGAGCTGTGAGAAGTGTTCATGTATGCTCTTAGCCCACAGCAAATCTGAGGCAATGTGACTTAGCTTAACCCACCATGAAAGAAGGTGCACTCCTTGCATTTGCCACGGACTAGGAGCATATCCACAGACAGCTGCTATCATCCCCTGGCATGCTGTAATTTTTTCAGAGACTGGAATGTGATAAGTCTTACTGGTTTGGATAGTCCTGGGTTCCTAAGTATTGATGTCACTTCTGAAGGTAAAGCTTAGGTATGTAGCTGACTGGGGGAAGGTAAATTTTAATCCCAAAGTCAATAGGAAATGTGGAAAGTTCAGAAAGGTTAGAGTTAGCTGAGCCAGGGACTTGCAGTCATGGTAATGAAGGGGAACTAGATCTAGATTTGATACCCTCCTGTGGGCCAGCTGGAGTGGTTGACCAAAGCTTCAAGTCACATGGGTCCACCCTAAGTGATGATTTGGGGATCTTTGGTGGTGTCTCTACTTTGCCTGCATGGTGGCTGAAGACAATTGGTCCTTGTGGTGGCTCACAATAAGTATGGGCAAAAGCTGGTCTCCATGCCATAATGTCCTTGTGGAGAAGCAGCTTTCAGAGGAACCACCTGGACTGTGCAGAGCTGCAGATACTCAGGCAGAACTAAAGTAGAGCAGAAGTGCGATTCCATTTCAGACAAATGGTGAGTTTCAGATAAGAGCAAATAATGTAACTGGCCAGACAGTACAGTTACTGAAAAAATCAGCTGATGGAGGCTGGGTGTGATGGAGTTGAATGACTGAAAGCCTTTCTCAGGGGAAGAGTTCAAGAGCTAGCTGTGAAAGAAGTAGGGGTTAATTTGACAGTTTGACAGAAGCATCCACTGAGTGCAAAGAAAGGAAGCTATGAGAACAGCTGCCTTTGCAGCATGCAATTGTGCTTCCCAAGGGTAATGAGCTTAAGAGATATAATCAGATACACCAGATCATCCTTACCTAGGGGATGTTCTTGTCAGGCAGTCTCTACTCTGCATTCCTCTGGTGTATCAACAAGCAGTGAAATGAGACCTGAATAATCTTCTCAAGGATGGCTGGGACAAATCACCTATATCTTCTGGGTATTTCCAGATGGAATTGTAGAATAACATCATGGAGACTGGAGAATACGTATGCTGTAGCATGAGATTCAGTTGAGTTACGTCTCAAGTCCCTATACTGTCAGTGGAGAGAAACAGGAGCACTGAGGGCATGACACATCCTGCAACAGAGACCTAAAATAGGTCAGGTGGATCAAGGCTTGAAAGAGCCAATTTCTATTCTCTGATGGCAATGACTGATGCAGACACAGATGTCTACAGTGTAGACATCTAAAGTCAGGGGAAGCAAGCTCCAGCTTTGCAGAGCTGCTCCTTCTCCATTCAGCTTACACCTGAACAACTGGTCAGGAGCAAAATACTATCTTCTCTGCTTGGCATCTAGCCCACATTGAAGTGACACATGAGAATCAGGGGCTCTTAGTACAAATGCCTGACAGAGCCAGCCGAAGCAGATAAAATAGCAAATGTACCTAGTAAACTTTCAGGCTCATCATCTCAAGCAAACAGCTGCTTTGCCTTGCCTCTTCACCCCAAGAACAGTATCAGGATGAGGCTCGCTTCTCACATACTGTGTATGAAGAACAGGAGGAGAGGCAACTATGACCAACATTTGTAATGCCACCAAGCCAAGAAACACTCAGTGCTTCTCAGGGGTCCCCAACCTTTAAAATGCATTATCACAGACCAAGCTGGTTCATAACCCTCTTGATATCCCCAATGTTAGCTGTGAAGCTTGCTACAGGTTTGAGATGGGCTAAATAAATGTGCATTCATGCACTGCGGACATCACAGGGTCTACTTATACACAGCCTGATATCTGCAGATACCATGATTTCATTCGCTTCTACAAACCATGGAAAAAACCAAAACATAAGGCTGGAAAGAGACATTCCTGTCTTTGTAAGGATTCAGGGTTTGAACTGCAGACAGCACGTAAAGGATGACATTGTCTTTCCAAAGTGCACTTTAATCTGTGTGCCTTCCAGCACGGTGTGCATTACAGCTCTGCATCATTGAAGGGTACAGCGGCTTGTAGGCTCCTGCAGAGTCTACAGAAAATGCATGCAACATTTTGCATTGAATTTGCTGCTGTTTTACCTGTCCAGTCAACTGCAACATTACAGTGGTTTCTCCTGTTGTAAGTGCAAGTCGGGTTCAAGCAGAGTTTCTCCCTTCATGGGAGTAACAGGTCATTCAGATTCCCCTGTATCCTGTGGATTGACTGATTTTGGCCATGCAGTAGCACCAGCTTAATTTGAAGAATCAGTCAAGGCAAGAAACTATTTTGCCTTGGGTCTTTGCTGAAGATCTTTCTATTCCCTCCACTGCATCTTTAAGATCTGTTCCTGAAATGTGAGAGTACTGCCCCACTGTCCCCTTCAAAGAGCTACTATCCCTGTTTCAGGGGTATTTCTGCCTCCCACTGTAGCATCACACTAATCCTGCTGCTGGGAAATTGCACTGAGGACCAAAGGTAGACTCAGGATGTATAGCTCCAAGTGCTAAAAAGTGAATGTGAGCAGTTCCCAGCACCTGCCCTGCAAGTTTCCCTCCTTGAGTGCTGGGAGGGTGTGGGGGGGATTGCGAAGTACAGCTGACAGAGCGGGGAGTGGCGGCAGGCTTGTCAGAGCTGTCTATATTTAGGTACCCGCAGGTTGGAACAAGAAAGCAGGAGGTCTCCTTCTTGTTCTCCCCTTCCACATGAGTTTGCCTGGCAGCAGTGTCTATCAAGCCTGACCTCATTTTATAGCTCCATTTAAACTTCTCCAGCCTTGCAAGCTGACAGTGCATCCTCACAAGGTACCTCAGATGGATTTCTAACATCTGCTCATTAAAGCACTGTCTGCGTGTGTCTGTCTCAGAGGCAAGCTGCCTGTTTTGCTTCAGGTGCCATACTTCAGACTGCATCTTTGAGCTAAAGATTGCTCATTAGTCTGTCTGGTCCAGCACCTTATTTCTGGCACTGGCCAGGGCCACAGCAAGAGGCCACAAACTTAATGGGCAGTGGTCAGTGGTGCCATGGAAAGGGATCTTTCTGTCCTAATCCTGCACTGATGAGCTCTTCCCCAGAGCAGAACATTCCCTCGGGCAGCCACTTTTGTCATTATCTCAGCTCTTCTGTCTGCAGATATTCGACAGGCTGCAGCTCTGCAGTTGTCCATCCCTTTGAAATGGACCACAGTCAGTGATTCAGTGAACTGCTGCTGAAGGAATTGATCTCACGCTGCATGGGACCATATATTCTCCCTCCCAGCTGCTGCTTTCTAATATGTCATCTAAACCTCTCACATCCATCTCCTCCATCTCTTCTTCCTGTTGGACTGGTTTCATTAGACATCTGACAGCAATCCCACTGCTCCTCCTCACTGTGGCCTCTAAGCACTCTCCACACCATTGATAGTGACTTCAGTGCCTCTGCCAGTGTACGGTCCATAAAAATCAGTACACAACCATGCCTCAGTGCGTGGTCTGCTATTTTCTCTCTAATCCTCTAAGTAACCCTGAGTTACTTCCACTCTTGTACTACTACTACTTCTGCAGTCCTCTTTTGTCCATCTCTGTCTTCCTCCTCTCTATTTCTCCCTCCATCCTATTTTTATGGCAGTGTGATAAACAAATCTGAATACTCTTCCTTGGACAACAATGCTGACATTTTCCAAATTATGTCTTGGGTGTAGGTGGTGTTGCCACCACTTCAATCTTTAATCACATTTCTTACTTTTCCCACCCTTAACTTCCAAAATAGGGACAGCCAAGTCCATTCAAGGGGCTTGTGATAAAAGCTGGAAAGCTCTGAACACAGAATAAAGTTTGGCAGTAAAAGGAGTTTCTGATTGACAACCTCTCCATTGTCCGTGATAGGCAAAAAACTGAAGTTCAGTTCACAAGAATGATGTTGCTTTTACCCTTGAACTGCACAATAATGAAATCTCTCAACTCTTGCACTGTTTCTGATGAAGCTGTACTAGAATATGGTCAGACCAAGTCATAACTGTCTATTGTAGGAACTAAGGAGAAATGAAGGACAATTCACTTGAGGCTCCTCACAACCCATCTACCTTCACTCAGCTAAGACCTGTAATTCCCAAACTGTTGCTCATAGCCCTGCCCAACTGGACTGTTTGTTCTACTCTCATCCTTCACCCTGGGCAGACCTAAGCCTTGCAATGCTGGATGGAGAGTTAACAGGTTCCTGGGGCAGCACTTCCAGGTTGTTAAAGTAAATTGGAGAAACATCAAGGCTGCAAACTCAAAACATTTGAGAAAGCTTGTGGGTTCCTGCACAACCGCAGCTGAGTCACTGGACAGTGGTATCATGATCATGTTTTCCCATGTCATCACATACAGGTTTTTTTCCCACTAGATCCCAGGCTCAATTCTTTAAAAAAAAAATTCTATAAGCATTTTCCTACATTGTTTTGTCTAAGTTATTTTCTTTTAGGGTTTTACAGGTAATAGTCTTTTTTTTTTTTTTTTAATCATCTTTCTAGCACACACAAATATGTCTGGAGCAGGCTGGGGAAAGGCTTCAAATATGTTTCCCACATACCAAAACATTACAACGAACAACAGGAAAGCAAGTTGCAGTGAAGGCAAGTGCTGCTCCTTAGTGGATTAGAGAACACTCCGTTGGAGGGTTTGTTAAGGTACCATGTCCTCATATCTACTGCAACACTGAGAAATTAGCAGTCACGCTCTCAGCTGCATGGGGTGCTCTGTGCTGGCTGGCACACAGCTGAGTCCTTGCTCAATCTGGGGCTTCTTCTACCTGCCTGGGAAGAAGCATAACCTTTTCCAAAAGGATGCTTTGCCCTTTCATTTCTCGTGTTGGGAGCTGAAGAGGAACCCACTGTCTCCTTCCCCATCTGCTTGGTTCCCAGACACGGAAGCGTCTGCCTCCATCGATTTTTCCCTTATCCAACATAAAGTCTGTTCACTCTCTTGTGTGCAGTGAACTCAAGTCCTAGACTGACCTTCCAATTCTCCCACCCTTAAAAGTCAACTGTTAATTAGTTTTCAGAATATACCCAGAATTGAGTCCTGCCTCTGCCAAGGGCACCCTAATTAAGCCGTTTCTCTACTGAGTGCAGTTCACTCCCCTTTGGCATGCAATGCATGATTACAGTTAATTTGCTGCTTTTCCAAACTGCCATGAGAAATAGAGCTTCCAGGAAAAAAAAGGGCCCAGACTCTACTCCTAGTGCCCTGAACAAGACAAATGATGAAAAGAGTCAGTATCACAGGGGGATCCTTCGGTTTCTTCCAGTAACCAATCTCTTCTGCAGTATCTTTGTCAGTGTCTTCAGCCCCCTTAAGACCTCAAGTCCTTGCTGATCCAAGATACTACTTGAACTGCCTCCTCCAGTTGGTTGGCACTGAAAGCTGTGAGTGAGACCTGGTGGCACCGTGGCTACAGAAGGTCACATAGGTGTATTAGCAAGGCTGCATACAGCTGGAGTGGGAGTAGCCCTGGCTGCAAACCCTACCCAAGCTACATAGGTACCTATACCTCAACTAACTCAGAAGATGCAGTTTCAGCCTTGGTGACAGGACATTTCCCTGAATGATCACAACAAACAACATGACATCCAGCAGAGATGATGAGGGAACCCAAATCGTTCCAACAATTAGCCAATAATGACAATAAAATGTTTCTAGAATAATTTTCAAGGTTTTCAATGCATTCACTGATTTATCTCATTCTGAATTGATATGGCTTCTGGGCCAGAATACAGCTGCTACTGAACAGGGTACAGATAATCCACATAGTTCAGGAAAAGACAAATAAGTTGGAGCCAGATCCCCCACTGATATCAAAAGGCAGAACATCTTTTCCTGCCTCACTACTTCATGCTGTCATTTCAAAAGTGCAACCTGGGCCTGGCTCCCAGTGGAGCTTTGGGGCAGAACTGTCAGACAGATATAGTAACCCCTGCTGGAATTCAGGATAACATTAATTTGGTACCCTTATATAAAAAGTGTAGCCGGGGATCTTCAGAGGCCATAACCTATCACAGTCTCTTTCCAGATCCAAAATACATTGACTTAGATCTGACTCACAGACCAACATGCCAGAACGCAGCATCCCGCCCTGCAGCATCACAGCTTCCCTTGGTGGTCTCCCACGTAGTCCTGGCTAGCTTGTGGGAGCTAACACACAGCTTGTTACGGCATCAAAACCCCTCCCATTCATGTCTGTGGGGCTGCTCTGTGCGCCTCTCCTGTATGACCATAGAGCTTCCCTCATATAACTGCAGCTTGCATGAACCTAGCAAGACTTCATCCGAGTGAGACCTATTGTATCCACAGTGATCCTGGCATGAAGCACCATCTCTGATGACCTTATGCAATTTCCCTCTTTCAAACTGCAGGTTTGGGGTAAAAAGAGAAAAGTGAGCCAAAGCTCACTGCCTCAGACATCATCTGGCCCCAGCGTAGCTCTCTGCAGGCACCATCTCCACTGGTGGCTTGGGAACATCTGGACACCAGCCTTTCTCAGCAGAGCATCCATTCAGGCAGGGAGTTCCACCCACCTCTTTTTCCACCCACTCTCATCTTTGCTGGGTGTCATCTCAAAACATTCCAGGTTTACATATTCGTATATAACAACAGGGCATGTTGCAAGGCTCGAAGCAGGCTATTGCTGTTTGCTTTATATATCCTTCTGTTCTTCAAGGTTGGGATAGTTCTTGCACAAATGCAATTACCACAGCAAGGTGTAATACCTCCTACAGGGTGATTCACCGAGCTGTCACAGCTCTCAGGGCTTACCTCAGCACAGGGTTACCTACCTTCTGTCAGAAAGAAACATTTCTCAAAAGCACAAAAGAGGGAGACAGGAGACACACTGGCCATGTGGCATACTATGTAATTGCACAGCTCCTGGACTTTGCATAGCAAAACATTCAGCCTTGCTGTCTAGATCAATGGATTATAATGCACACCTGCCTATCCAGGATGTTGGTCTGAATGTTCTAAATAAATTCTGTAGTAAGATAAGGAAATACATGGAGTTCGAGCTGTTTTACAAAACTGGCCACTTTTTGGAGTTGTTAAAGCTGTGGGAAGGTGTAAATCCTACAGAAAGAAACAGAAGGGCAGGGTGCAAGGAAGGCAAAGGTAGCAATACATCTATTTATTACATGATTCCTAGGTGATAAAATGCATTTATCTCTCTTTTTTTTTTCTGCACTTTGTCCTGCAAGCCTTCTCCAGGGCAGACTTCCAAAGTCCCAGAGCAACTTAACTCAGTTAATGCTTTTTATCAAAAATAATGTTTCTCTCCTTCCTGAAGACATTATTGTTCAGAGTGAATGATATTTGTCCGATAGACTGTGACTTTTCAGAGGTAAGAACAGGGACATGAAGAGGGACATATGGCACTTCACTGACCAAGAGTCTGTATTTTCCTTGTGAATACTCTGTAACTAAGGACTGAATATGGTCTTGTCACCTATTGCATCTCAGCAACTCCCTTTTTTTTCAATGAATGCCCCACAATGCGCCTCTTTGGTAACCCTGACTTGCTGCTCATACCCAAAGGCTCCCATCTCCCAGGTATTAGGCACCTAATCTTAGATCAAAATCTTGAATCTTAAATTAAAATTGCCCTGCAGCAATCAAAATCAAGTTACTTGAAGTCACAAAGGTGGTCGAAGAAGGAAAACTCTCCACAACCATAGGAACCTCTCTGATTTCTGGGACCTTTTCCTATTAGAGAAGGATTATTCCACCCCAAAATTATTTGAAACAGCTCAAATATGGGGTGATCTGTCATGGGCGCCAGCTGTGCTAGTGTTACTCCCACTGGCTGGCACAGCCTGGGTAGCCACTGGGGCACCCCTGCCCTCTTCACACAGCTTGGGTCATCAGTAGAGCAGGGATTGAAGAGAAGAGCTGTAGGAGGACGCAGGGTGTCTGGCAAGCCAGGTTTCCTGTTTGAGCCCAGCTTTGGGACAGTCACAGTGTGGCACAGTAACATTGCGCAGTTGGGAGGGACATCAGGGAGGAATCCTGGTGAGGCTGCAGAGGAAGATCCAGCACCTGGGGCATTTTCTCTCTGATCCCTTGCTGATGAAAGGAGGTGCATGGCAACACTATCAGGACATCAGGGACAGGCTCAGTGACTCCATACCAGAGAAGGCAGCCCAGCATTGTGAAGATGAAAATCTCCTCTGAGTTCTGTTTGAATGGTCCACGTAACACCAGTGAAACTAATTACTTTTCCCTCCTAGTCTTCACCACATGCACAGCCCACTCTGCTGCAGCCAGATACGCGAGAGCAAAGAGGGTGAGCTTGGGAGCACAGCAAAGTCTCTGCCCAGTACCATCCAACCTCTCTGCGCAGCCCCACACTGAACCCAGGGCAGAAACTTTGTAGGTGCTAGGTTGTATGCATTGTTTGAGACCCAGCATCAGGGAGAGCAGCTGTAGCAGCTGGGGTTCATCCTGCATTGGTTCTCCAAGGATCATCAGGTTGGGGCCAAGCAAGAGCCCTGAAAGGATGCTCAGAGAAAATAACCAGGCCTTGTTCTGCAGGGACGTTGGCTCAGGCTTCAAATGCTGATGATCTCCTGTAAGACAATATTGGGCCTGAACCACAGTGTGGTACCAGAGGCCCCATGCTGGCAAGAGAGCTGTTTCTTTGGCAAAAAAAATGGACAACCAGGTTTTCCTGATGGACTCCAGTTCCGTTGACAGCAATTAGCCTCAGTATGCCTAGAGAAGACTGACAAACTGCAGATTTCTTCCCTGAATCCTCCAGCTTACTCAGAGGGTGCAACATCCTCTCTCCTGCTGTCATAAGTCCTAGCAAGATGTGCTCCATTTTCTGTGATGGGTAAAAAGATTCCTTGATATGCAAAAGCTGATATTGATACCTGAGAAAACCAATTAGACATCCAGGTCTCGTTGGATTAGTTGGAGCTAAATATCTGAATACCTGAGGCAGTTCCATTGATTTCAGCCCAGACAGCCAAGAACTTTGAAGTACAAGTTTCATGGAAATATCAGGGTTGTAGAATAGCCACAACATGCTCCTGACTGGCCTCGGGACTGCTCAGCAGGACATATAGATTAATGAGCAGCATCCTGGGTTGAATGAATGGCGCAATGAAGCTGTTCACAAATCACCATCCAGCATGTTTTTAGCAGGATTCTTCTTTCTTGCAACACAGTCCCTTTCTAGTTCATGCATGAAAACATGACCTACTGTAAGACCAAGTCAAAAGGCACTTAGGCATCTGACTCTTACTCTTCATTTCACAGATAGTGGTGATTGACGATTTTAATGGCAGCTTGAGCACCTAAATCCACTCAAAACCTGGCCCTTTGACCCTCCTGTCTGACAGGTCAAGCCCTCTCCACTGCAAAAAATGCCTGTTCTTCAGTTTGAATTGCCTCCAACCTGCACTAGTTTTGCTGTGTATCTCCACCTTCTTTGATCTTCATTTCTTTTTTCCTTCCCAATATCTCTGAGGTAACAGATGAGGTTGACCGACCCTGAAATCTAAACCTGTGCTGCTTCAGACTGAGGAAACTACATTTCACGTGAGTTGTGCATGGGACTCTGAGCCACAGTTGCACCTTTGCTACAAACACTGGAGCTGTCAGTACCACCAGACCCAACAGATGAGGCATATTTCCAGGAGACACAGTATAGAGCTTCTCTTCTCCAGATCAGCTGTGAAACCAATAAGCCACCAGGATTCACATATGTTCATGAAAGATGTTGCATTTCCCAACAGCAGAGGCAGCAGACTCTACTGCAGACAGTTAATTTCCTAGCTACAAGCATCCTACTTTAAGTTAGTCCCATAACAATGATATTTCCTTTCCCCAACCTGTTTTACAATCATGCTGCATGCTGTTATGCACCTGTTGTCCTCTCCCAAGAAACCTTGATTTTTGGTATTCAAAAAAATGAGTCCTGCAGTATCCTTAACAAGGGTGGGTTGATGTTTAATTTGAAAACATCTTTGCAGCGTGTGGGAATGGTGATTGCCTGGCAAGAACACAAAGATTTTTCCAAAAAACTATCTTCACAATTGGAAGACCATATGAACAGTCTTCTGAACAGCACTGGTGCCGTAGGAAGTCCCATTATAAAATTCACTAAGGTGCTAAGCCAGTCTTGTTGACCTTGATCAAGATGGAGCTTCTTGGTATGGGTACTTCAAAGTAGCTAGGCCCCTACATCCACAGGAGCTGGACACCACTTACACTCTTCTGAGAGTCTGGACCATAGATCCTGAATCATTGCAGAAAATTAGATTCTTATGCCTTTGTCACTCACTCACCTTCGAAAATGTTACTTTTCCATTTCCAAGATTCCTTAAAGAATTCTGCATTATTAGCAACAGTGTTTGCTCACATGTTCTCTGCTTTTCTCATCCACTTAATGTTGAGTAGACACATGGCAAACTCTCAACTTTGGTGCTAACAGTTTCGTTTTTACATTGAAGAGGACCTTTTTGTAATGGAGAGGTTAAAAACTTTCTTATATAAACAGATAATTCTTCAAGGAAACCTCTTCTATTTTCAGAAATAAATCCAGAGTAGAATAGTGAAAAAACTAATTTCCATCCCTGGGGCTCTGCTTAGCCACATGACTCTACACACTGTCCTTTTCAGTTTTTCAGACAGCATATAGACATGCACATGCAACACCACAGATGCCTGCAATGTGCTCTCAGCCATCTAAGCTCTGTCTTAGGAGCTGATGCCATGTCTACCACCTCTGGTCTACCTATATGCTTCTTATAGTTAGATTGACAGAGAAGGGTTAAATGGATTTAAGGGTTTAAGTGGGACAAATTATGGAGATTTAGCTATGGCATAAAATAGTTCTACTCATCATGCTGTCAAACAGCTTTTATTATTCATATGAGGGGAAGTGAGAACAATGCAAAGTGCATGTGTGCTCTGAATAAGGGTACTGGTTCTTGGCCTTGGCAGCTCTTGTGTCTCTCATGCAGCCTCTGTCTCCCAACATGGAAAAGCAACTAATGAAGCAGCATGCAGTGCCCTGGTGCTGAATCAAAGCCCTCCTGCTCATTTCCCTTTCCCCTCTTCACGGGTGGAATTCGGAACTGTTGGTGATTAACCCTGGGTTAAGCCAAAAACAGGAGCAAGAAAAACAAGGGCAGCCCAGGAGAAGAGCTGGCGTTCATCCCCCTGCTGTGTTTATTTGGTGGTGTTAGACTTCCTGCTCTCTCTGAAGTGCATCCTTAAGTCAGGATGCTGGACGACCAGAGGGAACTAAAGTTTGCTGAAGAAAGGACCAGGTACCTGCAGTGAATCACAGCAATTCGAGCTGGCGTCTGTTCTTAGCTCAGCATTTGACCACGAGCTTTATTTTCTTAGGCTTACGAATACCTAATTTTTCCTGAAATACAAAAGAGACTCCTAATTCGAAAGTGCTCATGCATACACAGACAGGCAGGTGACAGATTCCTCTGATGTTCTCCATGTGCCTCGCCTGCTCTCTTTGAAGCATGCAGTCCTTGAGATTCCCTCCAAAAGTTCCCAGCTGCGGTCCAAATTGACCCCATTTCCAGACCCTGTAGGAAACATCCAAACATCAGTCAAACCAGCTTTGCCCACTCTTCTGCCAACTGTGTGGGCTTTCCCTCAGAGTCGAGGAGCTGACTGCTTTCATATACATCCTCCACTCTGTGTGAGTGAAGGGAGAGGGAGAAGGAGGGATAGGGAATGTCACGGGGAGCTTCCTTAAAGAAAGTTTGTATGAGGAGGCTGTTTCTTACTGTGATATTGCCTAGGGAGGTTACAGGTGATTTGAAACTTTATGGAAACAGTATTTTCTGTGCATTTTCTCTTTTGCTGAGTGCAGGAGAAACCCGAACCACATGTTGCAGAGATTCAACACACTGGCTAGAGAGTTTCAGGGGAGATTGTCTATTGCATGGTTATAAGATGTTATGTCTTGTCTTTAGTGAGGATTTCACACTGTCTTACAGCACATCTTTATAAGCAAGCCAGGGAAACATGATACAGATTTGCACTAGCAGACCGTTTTGCTGCGATTACATACCAAAGGCTGACTACCAAAATGACAGGATTTACCAAGCAGTGATTGCCAGGGCTCACTTCAGCATTTTCACAAGTGTCCTCAGTAAAGGAAGAGAATTTGCAAGCCTGAAGATGTCATGAAGCTGGGAGGGTATTGAAAATGTGTTGGAAGATTAAATCATAATTCAAAATGCTCAAGAAGTGCTTTGGGATAAAAAAACCAAACCAACTAAACAACAACAACAAAAACCACCCTGAATGCTGTTCTACAGGGGAAAGTCCCTCCAGAGGGCAATTTGCCTTTAGACACCTCTCCTGGATGAGATTACCTATCACCTTGAGATGCATTTTTCTCCCAGGTAACTGGAGGGACCCAAAGAGTGAGTGAATCAGAGTTACGTCTCACAAATGGATGTCTAGGTGGGAACCCTACTCATACTCTGGAGTAAACAGCTTCAGTAATATTGAAAAGGCTCTGGAGGCTGCAGTAGATCACAAACTAGTGTGAGGTACCAGTGTCAGACAGCTATGGTAAAGGCAAATGTCCTATTTGTAGTGTCATAAATAGAAATAGAGCTGAAAGGATGTGCAGAGCCCTGCAGGGCCCTGGCAAGGTCTCAGGCGGGGTCCTGTGCCCATGAGGCCATGATACTTCAGAAGAACTGTGGACCAGTTGGAGATCACCCACAAGCAGCAACAGAAGTAGGAAGATGTCTGGAAGATGTGAACTGTGTGGAAAGACTATAATTTGGGCTGGTAATAAAGATAAAACTAAAGGAAAATTTCCATGGGTGAAAATGTGTCAAACTGGAATATTTTGCCTGGGAAGGTGGTGAAAACTTCTTTGTTGGGGGTATTTAAAAGGATCAGAGACACAAATGTAGTTGGTCTGCCTTGGTCAGGCAGTGCCAGCTCCATTCCATTGTGAATCAATGATTTTATGGTTTCTTTCACTAAAAAAGGATATTCTTTATATAAAGGAGGTGAAGGAAGGAGGTAACCCACATGCACAGGCAAAGCATCTATTTCCTCAGAGAAATCTTTCTCTAGAGAGCCAAGACACAAAAAGGAAGGATGAGAAATTTTTACAAAAGCCAAGACAGATGCAGGGGAAATAAAGCATTTTGCCCAAAGTCAGCTGCACAGTCTGAGAGAGAGGAGGTAACTGAAAGCAGACCATGTGAAGGGAATGAAGGACTGCCTTTAAATTAATTGAAGACTGAAGAACACTGTGAATATTCTGAGCCTCTTCTAATTTACTGCCTCTGTTTATAAACACTTTGCAAGGAGGAGTGGCTGCTTAATAAAAAGTGTTAAAATGAGCAAAGCAAGCTGCTGAAGAGAACTGAATCGTCAATGTCAGATGAGGCAGACAATAGGAGTGTCCATAAATGCTTGCAACTCCTCAGGACCCACATAACTGTTTCAGGAACACCTGAAAAGCCCAAAAATTTTCCAGAGAAGAGAAATCCAGAAAGCTAAAAGCCCTTTGTGACAAAGGTGGACTTTTGTGACCAGTTTCCTGATTTTAATGCTGAAGAGGGAAATGGTTATATCATCTGCTTCAAACCTTCTTGTGCTAACTGCCCTGCGGCATCTTTGCAAGGTAATTAATTTCAGGAGGAATTACCCAACCCTTAATTTTTCTGAGCAATTATCAGCTCAGGTACCAGCCAGGAATCGGAGCGTTCTTTGCTCCGATGATGGCTGGGTACAAGTAGCTGCAGACTCCTCTGCGGTGCTGCAATTTACCAGGAAGTCTCCTGCGGTATCTGTCTTGAGATGCCTTCACCTGATGAGCGTGCCCAGATAGCAATCGCAACCTCTCCCATGTATTTAAACGGGCAGTTTTGATGAATGCTGCAAATTTTGCTCGCTCTCAGATTGCCATTTGGAGAAGTAGTGCAAAGGGCTTGAGCTGCAGAACGAGTTCAGCCTTCTTCCTCACCGGGCACAGCCAACAGAAGCAAAGTTGCAAGTGGCAGAGAGGATTTTTGGGATCTGCACTATGGTTTGTTTCTCTGTGCAGGTACTGCTGGCAGTTGTTGCTGGGTTTTGTGCCTCAGTTTCTCCACCTGTATATACATAGACTTATTGTTCTTTGCAATACTTTTTTCTTAACCCACAAGGGTGTTCTTACCCCTCAATGTCAGAGAATCAAATTGCTGGACAATGTCTGTCTAGATGCCTTGTCAGCTGAAGATTGGTGGCAAAATCTCTGGCCTTCCCAAGTAGATAGAGTGCATTGATACCACCAGTCAGTGAGCAGTAAAGAGCCCCATGTTATTGCCATAGCACAGATCAGCTCCTCACTTCTCCGGGTCCACAGAGGAAAGAGACGGAGCACCCAGCATTCAGCTTTGCTGACATCCCTTGCTGAGATCCAGGTCTTTCTGCATGAACCTCTATGACCCCAACTCACACTGGTCCCTCTGAGCCCCAGTGCTTTCCACCCCACTCCAGACAGTGGAGGGTCCTTGGATGCTGCTGGCAAAGGGACCTGGTGCCTCCTTGCCCCTCCTCTCCTTGACTGATGGTTGATCCATGAGGGGCTTTTACCCTGCACCAGCATACCCTTTTCCAGTGTCCCCAGCCAGTGTTGGCCAGGTCCTACCTGGAAGTCCCTGAGATGTGTTTGCTGTTAGAACGTCTCAGCAACCACTCACCAGCTGCTTTTATATTAGTGCACTAACTAATAAAGTGGGTGACTAGACTGTTGGTTCTGCAGGGCAGGGTCACGTTTCTAGTGGGATTTTAAGGCACTGTGTTTAGGTACAATGCTCTATAAAGGATTTGCTGTGATAAGGGACAGTGTTTGTGAGACTAGATGAAGGCGACTAAGCATTTCCTTATAACAGCATTAGGCACTCCCTGCCATCACTTGCCTGCTCTGCTGGCGCTGTGTTTGGCCCCATCCCTGAGGTGAACGTTCAGGGTAAATCCCTGTGGTTATTTCTGAGTCTGCAAGTATGAGAGGGCAATGGGATCACCTGCAGGGAAAGGGGACTGCAAAGCCAGCCCTTAACCAGGCTGCTGCACTGTGCATCTCCTTCCCAGCAGAGCAGCTCCACTCCCCTGCTGCACAGGCTGGGCCAGCAGACGCCAAGAAAAATCCTGGAGTGTTACAGGTTTTGTTAAATATTGACATCCAGTTTACAATGGATGGGTGGAAGCAGCTGGGTGATGGAGCAGACAGGAGGATTGCTTGCTGACTACTGTACCAAGCAGGTACAAGGGGGCAGGCAGCATGTGGGTGCAGTGGCTGGGAAGAACATTTCTGAACTGAGTGACCCAGTGTTTGGAAAGCAATTTTTCCTGGATGCAGCTGAATATTGACTCAGCCAAACTGCAATGAAATGCAGTGAACTCACAACTGAGGTGAACATCTTGGTGGCTCCAGGAATAACCCTAGACACAACCAGGAGGCTGTGGGATTGGTCTGATACGTTCATTTTGCACACAGACTAGCAAAGCTGATGACCAATCCTCTAGATGCACAGAAAAAATATGGGTCTGTCTTACACGACAGCAATGTGAATGGAAAATGAGCTGCTCTCTGTCAGCCTGGGAGATGATATTTTTACTTTTTGCAGTTCCTCACCGAGCAGGCAGGTGTGGTAGTCGCCTGTAGATGTGAAATTAGTGATGGGCAGACAGAAGAGAAATAGTAGCCTGATGAAAATCACTTGGGAACACAGTGGAGTTAATACATGTATTAAGCAGCTAGATTTAGGGATATAGCTTATCTGCATATGCTTGTTTCTGGTACTGACATGAACACAGTGTGGCTGAGCGATGCTTTTGTAGAAGACTTGACTGCTGATTACTTTTTAGCCCTACATGGCCTGACTGAGGATGCCAGAAACCTTGTCATGAGCTCAATATTCCTGGGGCCCAGTCTGAACCCAGGCTTTAAGAACACTAGATATTTTTTACATGTGGATGCCAAGCATGTCAAGGTGCCTTTTTTGAGTCTGAGGGCAGGTTAAACTTCTCATGTAGATACAAACAGTGTTATCACCAGCTGCCAGTTGCATGACTGACTTCTGCAAAAAGCAACATGGGTCTTGTTTGCTTTCCTTGGCTCTCATTCAGAGATGATGGAAAGATGATGGAGAAGCTTGAACCAAAGCCCACTGAAGAAGAGGTTGTGCTGGAGAAGGCGTTCCTTTAACTACCAGTAATTGCAGGGGCCACTGTGCTCTCCACATACTTTGTGCTGTCTGCTTTGGAGAAAAGCTTTTCAAATCTTCCTGTGCTACAAGATGGACCCCTCACTCCTGCAGTTTGGCAGAGCACTACTGCATACTTCAAAAATATTGTGGACTCTGCTACCAGAGAAAAATTTCTGTGGATCCAAATCTTCCCAAACATGAGGGGTAGCTTCATCATACCTGCCTTGGAGATATACAGAGTAGTTGCCTGTGTTTGAACAGATTTCTCACACCCTGGGAGCAGGCTGAGGCTCAAGTAACATTAAGTGATCTGTGGTGATCATGAAGCTGGCATATGGTGAGTAATCCTTGTCTGAGTTTCACTGTAAGGCAGCATCCTCAGCCTACTTGCTACCTGTGCTTGATGCCACTCAGATGCAGACAGCAAAGTCTCTGAGGTGCAGAGCCCTATTTCACAGGGAGCTTGAATCATCTTTCTGGGTGGAAACAGGAAGCCTGTTTTAAGCCTATGCATGTACACAGGAATAACAATTGTAATCGCAGCTCCACCAAGAACAAGAGTGACACCTGAGCTCCTAGCAATAACCAGTATAAATTGCCACAGATTTCTGGGAAGTCAAGTGAAGCCAGGACCCATCAGGCCAAAAATTTTTCTTCTTTCTTTCTTTTAACTAGGGAGATTGTGAGAAAGAAATCTGACATTTTCACAATAAAAAGCATATTCCGCCCCCCCCCCCCCACAAAAAAAAGTTGGTTTTGTTTTGCTTTGTTTTCTAATATATTTTGGTGTCAAGGTTAGTCCTTCCTTGTAGACAAATCCTGCCAAGCTGACAGAGAGTGCTCCAGGAATGCTTCACCACAGAGATTTTCACTTATCTAAAGGTCTGCACATATCTGCTGTTCAGATTTAATTAACAATTGCAGGTCTCAGTTCACCTAGAGTCCAGTGAATCAGGGTAACGACTATGGAGCCCTACAGCACCAGTTAGCCAGGTTGCATGGTGAGCCATTTCACTGTTGGGCAGCTGGGACAGAGACCAGGGAGTTCCTGCAATTTTGACAGCTTACTGCGGTGACTTATTTGACCTTACACTGATGAGTGCCAGTCTGCCCTCTGAACATCCCTTTCCTCTCCACACATCCCAGCCCATGGCTTGTGATGAGCACTACAAGAGACGTTTTTGCTACCTGCTGGAAGAAGTATGTGTGCTGTGCCAATAAGCAGGACCAAGGGCTGGCTGAGCACCTAAGAAGCTGCCAATTTCCTCCCTGTAGCACCCTTGACACTGATTTGAAGCATTGGATTCTGCCTAGAGATTTATAGATTGTAAAGGGGGAGTTGATGTGGCATCTTATCTGTCTTCCTGAGTAATAAAGGCTTCAGGATTGTAGGGAATTAATTCCTGAGTGAGGCAGAGACTATGTTGAAAAAAAAAAAAAGTCATCTTGATTTAAAAAATGCCAGTAATGGAGAATCCAGAAATCCACACCTTTTGCAAGCCATCCCAATGAGCAGTTTCCCTCCTGGTGCTCAGTCCATCCCTTCATGCTCATGTGAATCTGTATGGTCTTACCCTCCACTTTCACTCTACCTTCACTGGCAATTGAAGGCATCTGATACTTCTGCTGTACATGTTCAAAGACAGCACATCTCTTGGGGATATCCACAGAGATCTTCCTGTTTATTTGGTCACCGAGTCGGGGGCTCTTCTCTGAGCCCTCACTGGGATGCTCTCAGTCTCCTTGAACCACCATCAGCAGAAACAAAGCAGCTGTCACAAATGCTGGGTTGTTGTAACCTCTTTGCCTCTACTCAGTACTCCTGCGCTGAGATGCTGCCCATTGTAACAGGGTAGCCCTGTAACATGGCATTGACGTTGCTAGCAATGGGACGTAAGTTTTGTACTGGGTCTGCAGGACCTCAGGGCTGAGGCTGGTCAGGATTTCACCATCTGAACTTTTCCTGTTCCTTTTGGACCTTTATTTAACCAGGTTTTGCTGTGACGACGGTTTAGCTAATTGAGTTGGTGTCTATGGCTACCATTTTTTTTTGTTGTTGCCTTTGTGTGCAATCAGAATTTTTTTATAGATGGCATCAACAAGTGCTTATTCTAGGCATAATGAGATGTTTGTGGGTCTCAGACAATGAGGTAAAATAGAGAAATACAAGCCAGGTATGACAGCAGAGGACCTGAGAAGTGGAGGCACAGGATGCAGCATAGAGGTGGGGTGATAAGGCATGGGATGATAAGACATGGGATGATAAGAGGTGGGACACAGGCTAGTACAGGAGACCCCACAGCTATGAGCAACTCACCAATGGCCAGTTAAAAAAATGCAGATCTGCGGTCAGAGAAAACTGATTTTAAGGCTAACAAAGAGAACAAGGAGGTAGCATCTGACAGGTGTGAAGGACATTGTATACATTGAATTTGGGTGTAAACAAATGTTACATGTTAGCTTAGTAGCTAACACACAAATGTTAGCTATTAGCATGTTAGTGAACATATAAATATGTCTCCAAGTGGATCCTGGAGAGACAAAGAAGAAAGCAGCAACATGAACATCTAATTCCTCCCAGAAGAGGACTTTAGAGGCTGAAGACTATGGCGTTATCCTCTCCAGCATCTGAGGCTACTGACTTTAAGACCCAGAGGAGCAATGGAAGAGGGTACATGACTCCAAGAGAAAGGACAGAAACTAAGAAATGTGTGTGTAACAATTTTAATTCTGTTATTACTATTAGAGTGACTTTTTCTGTAATAAGGCCCCTAACTGCATTATTATACTTTCTGCAATAGTTAGATCTAGACTAATGCTCATTCTTCAGTTCGCAGAGCTTGAGAAAGATGCTCCCCCATACGCACTTTAGTGCTGGACATCAGAGAAGCCTTGCTTCCACTCCAAAAGAAAAGAAGGAAGCTGATGAACAGGTGACCACCTACATTCAGAGAGCTCTGGAGGCGTTGGTTCCACTCCCATCACTGCTCTATATTAGCAGTGTTTGAATGCCATTCATTTTTCCTTTGTCCGGACCTGGGAATGCAAAAGCACAAAGCTGTTGAGGCTTATTGTATGGAAGTGGACTGGAGCATGCTTGAAGGACTTGACATCTGTTTATGCCATCTTGGCAAGCACCGGTGGTCCTTCTGTCTCCATTTTTCCTCCATCAAATAGGAAAATTGCTTTCCTGCTAAACATAAGTGACATAGAAAAAATGTCTTCATGTTTGTGCAGTGTTGAATTATTACAATGATAGGAATGTTAAATTATTCTGGGCCAAGTCTTTGCCTAGAGGCAAAGTGGGGCTAAGCAACCCTAATAGCAGTTTATGCCACAGTTTGGAAGCACTTCTAAAACACTATAGAAAAATACTACTGAATGTTTAGTGCAGATTCTTCTTTTTAAAAAAAGAGTTGCTTGAGGTATGACAAAGCTTTTGTAAAAGTTGTTTCTCACTTTTGCCAGGTTACAGAGCTGTCTGGAAGGGTTTGAAAACCAAATTTTCAATCATGGAAAACTGAAGCAGAAAGAATTGGGGAAGTAGGTGGTGGGGGAAACATGATTATTTGCCCTATTTCCAGATCAGTGCTGCCAAATTCCTAGGGTGTTACGTAATTAGCATGCTATCCGAGTGCTTTAATCATGACAGCACGTGCTTTCTTGCCATACCTCAGGCAGTATTGCAAGTTTTTATTCATTTGTAACATATTTAAAATCTGTAACTTATAAGTTTTGTTGAGAAATGTGGGGGGACAGAAGAAGGGAGAAAGTTTGGGGTTTTTTCGTTGTTGCCATTTCCAGGCGAGCTTTCTCCCTTTCCAACTCCCTTCTAACTTTCCCGGATGCTTCTGCTCGATTGCAGCACAGGTGCTCTGTGGCTTTGCTGCTGGCTAAACGTGTGGTTTGTGGTGTGCCACTGTTCAGTAGGATGCATGTTTTGGGGGGTTTTTTTGGACATGAAGAGTGCTTCTAAGATACCATCCCCGCCTCAAGATCTTGGAGATATTTTTATAGATAGTACAGTTTATTCCTTGTTTGAGTCATCCACACAGAAAAATATATATGCAAACAATTTCCTCTCAGCCCTTCCTGTTTTTCCTGGTAATATCAGGTCCCTGATGCAGTGAGCTTCCCATATGACAGTTACTGGGGATCATAGAGATAAGCATCATCAAGGAATATGAAGTAACCCAACCAGATTTCTCAGCGCTCAAATCTCAGGCCCTTGCACTGCAGATTTTGAAATCCCCTTTTCAAGGTTACTTTCACACTGTTTAATAAGCTCTTGTCTTGTAAACTATAAAAAGGTTTCAGGCCTTAATCTGGAGAGATTATGTTGGGGGGAGTTGGGATTTCTTCAGCATTTTAGTATTCCAGGGACAGAACATCCAAACCCAGAGATATAATGAAGTGAGGAACTGTAGCACAGAGCAGGCTGAATCCACTTGCTTGTGGTTAGCCTGGCCTCCCACAACCCGCAGCCCAGCTGGAGTCAAGTGCCGTTCTTCATCCTGGCTCTGCTCCAACACACACTCCTGGAGGAGCGAGCACAGTCCCTGTATCACACATTGGAAGACATCAAAAGTCAGACCTGCCATGCACTTTCTCAGCATTTTTCCCAAGCCATGCAAAGGGGAAAGCAGTTTCTTCAAGCAGTGGTTTTAAAAATACATATATTGCAATTCTACTTCAGAAACCAGGGTTTTCACAGGAAGTTTTTTTTTTTAAAGAGAAATTTCCTTACATTAGCTGGCTGAAACCTTTGCATTAACAGCCTACATTCATTGAGGCATCTCGGCTCTGGGGATGGGATTTTTGACCAGAGAAAGCATAGCTGAAAAACAGGAACCAGCCCCACACTGTGATCGCTTCCCTGGAATTAAACAAATCCGGGTGGTATTCCCAATTTAATGCCAGGTAGGGGGTTGAGCCTTTGCCCTCCAAATCAGCAAAGTACCTAGCAACAAAACCATTCCCCATTTACAGGAATAGGTGAGAAGGATGATCTATAGATGGAAAATGTTTCCCTGTGAAGTCTGAGTTGAAATTGAGATATTTTCAGTGTGAAAACCTCCACAGCTACTCAGAGCCTCTCTCCAAGGCATCTAACATAGCTTTTCTCTCTTCAGTTCTTCTCTTTTTCCTGGTCCCTGCTCTCCCAGAAGCTGCCTCTGGCTGGTTTTGTTGCTCCTGGTGATGGCAATAGACTCACCAAATCTATGCATAGAGCCACTGCTCATGCAGAAATTATACACATGGAGTTAAGTTCCCAAAATCAGTTCAGAACTAGGATTTCCTCCATTCATTTTCACCAGTTCAGGGAACGTTTCTAAGTCCTTCCAAAAGTTCCACACAAGCTGTATCAGCACCAATTATTGCTTACTCTGCAAAGTTCATCTGAGGTTGGAGAAAGCAGCTATTTAAACCCATGAAGCATCAGGTAAAAAGTAGAAACCCAGTGCATCCTATTGAAACTGGGATGAGGGAGAGGCATTGCAACAGGTAGAGAAAAGGCCTGGGCTTTCAAAGCATGCAAGGGCTGAGTTTCATTCCCAGTTGAGCTCAACTCCCATTTTAGATGTTGGCATAAGGACCCAGCATCAAACTCATGTCTGGGTGATGCTGATGGTTACACAATTAGAAATAAACACTTCCTCCCTCTTTAGACTGTAATGGCCTGGTTTCTCTTTTATACTACACTGTAAAGCACCTAGAATGGTTGGACTTAAAACTAATGAGACTTTTACAAACTATGAGTAATAAATCTTAAGAGCAAACAAGCACGGCTGTGGCAAGCCAGGCAGGCTGTGCACACAAGACCTTTCTTTGGGCAATCCAATTTTCCCCAAAAGTGAGATAGAAAACCTTCACCCTCATCAGTGATGTCAGAGGCTTTCTGCTCAGATCTGTGGCCACCCCCTCCTATACAGCCAGCCCAAGGGGCAGATCTTTGACAGCCCCCCCCCCGTTGCTCTCCCCAAGCGATTCCTGAAAGCTCCGCAGTTATCAGAGAGCAGGGGGGGCTGGAAATACAACCTCCTTTGTTTAGTCTCGGTGAATGAGTGGCAGGAAAACATCTCCATCCTGTTTTCCAGGCGCTAGCACGCAAATAAGAATGGAGGAAAAATACAGCGGGCTTTCTGACAGGCTGTGATTAATCCTCATTGTGTCCCGCATTGAAGAGGTGCCAGAGGTGCTGCTTGCCAGCCTGTGTGTCCCCCTCCGGCCACAACAGCCTGGGAAGGACCTGTCGGGCTGAGCCTATGAGGCAGTGCCTATGCGTAGGGAAAAGGAGGACGCTTGCAAACGTAACAGCGTGTCCTGGGGTGGGTGCACCCGAGGAGCCCGGTGACCGTTCGGCCAAGGGTGTGGGGTGATGTAAGAGGGCTGTCAGCAGCACGGCCAGCCGGCAGCCAAGCAGGAGGGAGGGAGCAGTTCCTCATGTGCGCTTGTGCCTGCTGGCCCATGCAGCCTGACTCACTTGCCCTTGTCCTATCACTATCTCCTTGCCACCCTTCCCTAGCTCAGCCCCGGGGAACGGCTGGTTTGCTTTGTTTTCTTCTCTCCACCCAGGATTGTCCTCATGTTGAAATATTGCTTGAGTCAGCAGGGCTAACGCTGCCAGCGTGTGCAGAGCTGAGAAGTTGCATAAACCTGGTCATGCAAATCACAGACAGCATCCCCAGGCTGTATGCAAGCCTACAAAAGCACCCCGAGCTGCAATGTGCTTGGGACCTGCCCTAGCACAGTGCTGGTGCCAGGTGGGTAACAGTGGTGGGGAAGGGGCTGACACTGTGCTCTGTCCTCCCTGGCTAAAACAGGCAACATGCATCCTCCTAAGATAAGGCAAGGCCTAAGTCATGCCTCAGGATTTCTGGATGTGCCATAAATCCTTGCTCAGCAGACTTTTCCCTGCACTGCCTGTGCATCTTTTGCAGCAAAGCCCCACACTTGTGTTGCAGCTTGAACTGTCATAGCCGTGAGTCATCTTCAGGGCTGCCTTTGCGGTGTTCCTGACCCTGCCACAGGTTTGCTGTGTGAGTCTGGAGGAGCCCTTTAGCCCCACTCTCAGCCAGGTATGCTGAACACCTCAAGGGATGGGAGATAGGCTGCTTTATGAATGTGACATATTAATGTAATAACAGTGCTTGGAAGGTCTCCAGCTCCTTCCAATCAAGTTCCTAACTTGCAAGTCCCACTGTGTGAGGTAAAACATGCTGCACACCTGTGAGACAGGAAACCGCATTAGCTTCCTGCTTTACAGGCACAGAGAACAGCCTCAGAAGTCTTAAACTGGGAATGGAAACCACATTTCCAGTCCTCTAGTACAAAGCAGCAAAGACACTGAGACAAGGCTGAAGTGCCACCAGACTTGGCTACCAGCGAGGCTGAGGGGCAGGGTCTCGGGGCTGTATTCTGCACTAACATCTGGCCACAGACTTGCTACCTATGTGCTTCAGTTTTCAGAAGAGTAAATCAATGACAATTTGTCCTGTGGTTATCCTGCAAGGCACCTCTTTCGTCTCTGCATGCAGCTAGTATCTCTACTCATCTTGAACTGCAGGGCCTTTGGGTAGAGCTTGCATTTGAGCTATCAGTTACTGTGCAATGAGACCCACACCCCTGACCGGGGGCCTCTGGGTCCTACCACAATATAAACGATAAACAGCCTAATTAATAATGATATGTACTTGTCTCCTGGCATGGTGAGTGGCTTTATTAATGTTTTCAAAAACTGTTCGGTGTTATTTGTATTAACCAGGATATGTGCCTGCCAAAGCCAGATGGGTGCAATCACGGAGCAGGATACATCACAGTTATATTAGGGGTTGGCATAGTCTGCACTGATACAGATCTCTGTGGTCTGCAGCCTCCAGAGAGTTCTAGTATTTAAACAGTGAAAAAAATTGGATACGAGTTTCAAACATGTTTACATCCTGCAAAGGTCAAAGTCTCAGTTTTTGGCTCATAAATGACCTTCCTGTGTGACACCTGCACAGTCATGGTGGGAGTGTGAAACCCTGGGTCCACAAGTCTTCCTGGGTTGTCTAAGCAGTCTCCTCTTTTCTTCATGCCAGGTTGTTAGTAATGAGGTGCGAAAAGGTGTTGTGGAAACAGAGGGACATGGCACAATCCCACTGTTGCTTACTTCATAGAGTAGGTGATTATAAATCTGACACGATCTCTGTAGCCAAAGGTCTTGCAGGCAAAACACAAACTGGAAATAAGCTGTATATTTTGAGTAGAAAAAAAGGTTATGTACTGGAATAACCTCGCAGGCCATGGAGTCAGTGACAGGTAACTCTCTGTGTCTGAGTCTTGAAGAAAAGACCCACTGTAGGTCTGCCATGAACCATTGGCCTTGGCATGGGAATCACTGAGTGTCATTCCAAGACTGCACTATTTGGGAAGGTCAGATGACATAATTATAATGGTCCCTTCTGACCTTGCAGTCTACAAACCCTCATAATTTGTAATCAGGATACAAATTATTTGCCTTCTGAGTTGAGGAAGGAAGTCTTCTGCATCACCTATCTGCTCCAAAACATCCGCTATTTCACAACTGGCTATGTGCAATGTGCAGGATTTTCACCGTCCACTGAAGGCATCCACAAGTTGCTGTGCTGCATCCCAAAATATGCTGAAGCACCATGGTTATGCTACATCCCGTCACACAACCCTACTCCAGCAAGGCCCTGTGTGCTGTCACACTGAAGACATGCTTTTTGCCAATGGAGTGTGTAGGGTTACACACTCACCAGCAGCACACCAGCCCTCAGTGTTAATTAAGGAGTTGAAGAGCTCACCACAGTGAGCAGCCTTGTTGCAGCCTTGTCATCCCACCTTCAGTTACATAAAACAAAGACATTTGGGGGAATGGGGTCTTTTCCATGTCCTGAGATTTGCATTTGAATTTATTTCTCCTATCTACTCCCAAGAAATTTGATTTTAAATCACCCTGATAACTACCTGGCAGAAATAGAAAATTCTAGCCCTGTCCTTTGCTGTCCGCTGTACAACAAGAGAAAGGCAGGACCGCAGTATTAGGAAGTAATTGCAATTTCATTTCCAAGCTAAGTAGAGCGGACAGGTCTGTAGAGGTTACAAGGCTGCAGTCCCCTGAGGTGTGCACAGAGGGCAGGAGCATGGCTGGTGTTTAAAAGAGGCTTTTGCAGGGCTTAGTGTGCCTGCAGTGTGGCTCTTGTCTGAGCTGTGTGTCTCATTACTTCAGGAGGCAACAGCAAGAGAGGTATCTCCAGAGGATGAGTCACCCCATGGCCATCTCTGGAGCAGGGGGACCAAATTGTCTACCTGCTTTGCTATTGCCTATATATGTCCAAGCCAACTCCTCTGGGCCAGATCCTTAGCCATGAGCTGGCTCCAGTGTCATGACCTCAATGAATCGTACCTCAAGAGATTAAATTCACAATTTCCTTACACTTCAGTGCATGTGCTGTTCTGAGGAAATCCACTTCACCAACCTTGATTCCAAGCTCTTTGTGCAGATTATAAATAAGCCTGGGACCTTGGGGGAACACAGGGAGAGAAATGGGAGTATTAGTCAGCAGCATTCCTGGGGGCACTTACAGCAAGAATCCGGACAGTGTCTCCTCTGGAGAACATGGAAAATGCACTGTACAAAATATTTTTGCAGAGCAGGAAAACACTGCATTCTTTGGATGACAATGGCATTGTGTCACTGTCTGTGACCACAGCCATGACTCAGGCTGTTGCTGGGGAGGGAGAGGAGGGTGAGCAGGCAGCACTTGCTGCCAGCCACAGCTTGTGCTGCTAACTGTACTGCATGGTTAGAACTCCAAAGAAAACACGGGGCTATTGTTTTATTTTTCTTTTTTAAAAAAGGGCTCCTGACTGATAGTCTGGCAGTGTGAATGTTGCTCCTGGGTCATGTGTACAACGCACGAGCACACAGGGCTTACGTTCTCTGGCAGGGATGGACATGCTGCTTGCCGGAGTGTCCGAGGCAGCTGGCCAAGAGGCCCATGGCATGCAGCATCTGGTTGCATTACACCACTGCTTCCCAAAGCCCTAATCCCAGGAATTTGCAGTGTCTGCCCCCAGGCGTTATCACACATCTGAATTAATGAACTTTAAGAAGCAGATTCCACCCAAGCTTGCAAAATTGGAAAGTCCCTGGAGCCTTCCTTTCCCACTCACCATCCCATGGAAGATGCTGATAGATACGTTGCTTGCACATCCTTCTGACTGTCTTCACACACCACAGGGACTGACCACGGCATAAGGGCTTGAACAGAGCTGGTTGTACCTGGGATCTGATGAGTGCTAGTTGTGAGCGAGGCTCAGAGTTAGCTAGGTTGAGTACAGGCTCTCTGTACTGCAAACCCCTGGGCACATGTTTCAGGAGGCATCATGATGTTAGCAAAGCTCCTGCCACTCTGCACACACTCCGTGACTCTCGGTCTGTATGAGGCAATGGCAGGTGAGCCAGCCTTGACTCCAACAGGAGTCTGACGTTGACACTTGGCTGTGTTGCTAGGTGATGACCAATGGAGAAATCTGGGTGAGCTCTTAAAGATTACAAGTCTCAGCAGAGAGGGCAACAAGCATTGGAGGGAAAACAGCTAACTGGAGGAAAATGGTTAGCGTCTGAAACTTTTACAACTCATCATTCTCTGCTGCAGCCCAGGACTCCTAGGGACCAGCACCCTTTAGAGCTGTGTCTCCTTCTAGTATTTGGTACACAAAATACTTTTAGCTCTTATCAGTTCCTAGGAATTTCAGGACAGCTGTTAGTGAAACCCTTAGGAAAAGAAATGCACAGTGGACAGCATGCCCACTGCCATGATGAAAATCATAATAGGTTGGCAAAGCTTTGGACAAGAAATGTAGCACCTGCTTCAGTGACTGTAGTTTGAAAGTAGCAGGAGAAAGGTGGGCTGCATGCTAGTTTTGGCTGAGCGCTGTGGGTACATAACCTCCTGTTGTCTCGGCTCTGGGGAAGCCAAAGGTGACAGGCACACAGCCAGGAGACCCACTACTCCAACCTTCTTCCTGACATGCTGGGGGAAAGCTAGGGAGAATTAAGCCCTCCTTTCACCTCCCTCAAGGGAGAGTTCTCCTGAGCTCAGCACTGTGGCAATGGGCATGTTGTGCTGACCGACACACTCTGCAGTGATGCTAAAAAATGACTCCTCCGGTGGAAATCTCTCCTGGCACCAAGCCTCGCTGCAGGCTTCTCTTCTGGAGCGCAACACAGCAGTTTCTTCACTGACTTCTGCTGGTGGAAAGAAACGGGAAAACAGTCTTCCTTATTTTCATGTGAATGGTGTGTTTTTGTACTGCTCTTGGAAACAATTGTCCGTCTGAGCAGAGGGTGTGGATGGAGCTGGATTGGAGCACTGTAGGAAAACATCTTTCTCCTTCACTGGCAGACCAAGTTCCTCCCCCCTGTCGGTCAGGCAGGAAATAAAGGAAACCTTTGAAAGCACTGTAGAGCATTAACTATTAGAGTCCAGGGCTCTGGAAAGAAAGATCCTCAGCCCATCTCTACCAAAGCAGAGGGGTGAGACAGGGCAAAAGTTCTCAGTCCTCAACTTACTTCTGTGTAAAACGGAGGAGGAGGAACAAGATGTTCTGTTGGTGTGGAAGGGGCAGGAACATGCTCCCTCTTTCCCCCCCTCAGTACCTGAATGCATGTCCAGGGAAATACGTGTGTTCCTTAAACTTCCTGGCACTGACGGTGTTGTTGGCCTTCACGTTCTGCCAAGGAGTGTGCTGTGTCTTTTGGTGGTAGCTGTCATTTTCCTTCTGCTCTAAGCTATGAGGCTAATGGTGCTTGAAGACGAATTTTGCTTTGCAAGGAAAGCAAGCCGGAGAAAAAACAGCTCCGTACACCTTGAAATGTACTCAGCAACCCACAACACACACTGATAAGGGAGCACAGGGCTGTTCTCCCACACCCCAACCCAGACCCTGGGAAGAAGCTATTAGGGCAACATGCAAACAGACCTACAATGCCTGCAGCGAAGCGTGGACTGTGAAGCATTGATCTAGAAAACTCACCCAAACATATGTAATGTACCTGGCTGCTGCAAGCCAACAGGAAAATGCAGAGGGTCAGGGAGTGCAGGGCAGTGCGGCCATCGGTCTCCACCTCCATAAAAGCCAGCGTGAACCGGAGGAGGTGTGTTACCTGTTGCTGCGAGCAGGTGCTTACGTGTTCCATTCCCAATCCACACCCCCATCACATGCACTCTTCCACACTCTGAGTGACTTTTGGCTTTCTACCTGTACACAAAGACCTACACCTACAGCTCCCTTCCCATTTATGCTTGGGGTCACAGCACTGACAGCTTAACATGCAAGGGTGACGGCAAATGTTATGTGCTCTTAAGACCCCTTAGTTCATGACCTACTACCAGGTTGGGGTCTACTGGCAAGTACCTATCTCACCCTCAAGAGTGCCTGCAAGACCAAGGGCTCTGTGCTAACTGATTCTCCTTTGTTCAGAGAAAATTAGATGGAAAAGATTTCCAGGAGAAGGTGTCAGTGAAATATTTAAAGGAAGAAAAAAGGTCTGAGATTAGACCATCGGTGTTGACGTCAATTAGTAAGTAAAGATATAAACATGCAGAACTTCAGACAAGCTTACAACCAGATGTGTAACAGCCTTGGAAAGCAGGTGGGAGCTCACCAGTCCTCCACCTAAATTAGAAATGACACATTCAAGATTTTGCCCATAACTTCTGTTAATGTAGACTCACCTCTTCCTCAAAACCCTCTTCCTCATTCTGCTATGGATTTCAATTCCAAACTCACCCTAGATTTCAGGCAGAACTCTTCAAAAAAACCAAGTGATTTATTCTTAGTTATCTAACACAGGAAAACAAGAGGACCAGGTGTATCCTGAGAAGTGCAGTCAGAAACATTCCAGAGCTTAACAAGTCTTCAGTCTGCAGAAAAAAATAGGGGAAATGCCCACATTTGTACATATTAATGATTGTCTCTACAGAGTCTGGAATCTCCCCTAGTTCAACTAATGCACTGGCATGGGGCAGAGGTAAGATTGTAGGCTGGAGCTGCTATACTTGCAAGCTGAGATAAACATTGGGGCAATCTCTGGAGTGAATGAATGATGCAGGTACAAGCTCCTCTGTTTTTTCTTAGTGGCATAGCCAGGCTATTCATACTAACTGCTTGCTGGTTTTGTAGATACTTGACTTCAATGCTATGAGTACCCTTGGACTCACCTACCTCTCTCCCCATGACTGGTGGTACAGGGAACTTCAGCTTCTGGTTGGTTCACATGTAAATCTGCCATTTTCCTCTGCTCTAACAGGCACTAAGCAAACACATTCCTCTGGGGAATTCATGCATGTGCAGGGCAGAAGAACTTGGCTTTGAAGATGCTGTCCCTTCAGCATGGTAGGATCTGATTTCCTGATTCTTTCCCTGCATCCCTTTCCTCTTCCCAGCCTCAGAGACTTCCATCTCCTCCATCCCATCTTTACTGATGAAGTGGGCCACTCTGTTATGCTGAAGCTCTGTGGATTTCTGTGGGGCATCCAACTGTCCTGCAGACTCCAGGAGTCTAAATACTTAAATCATCAGCCCACATCTTCCCAGCAATTAATGACATTGCTCCCCAGCCTTGTTTGGTTCTGCCAAGAGATGCTGTTGGAAGTTTTTCCTCTACTTTCTCTCTTGTCATGATGCTGCAGGGTTGGAGACCAAGCAGAAGATAAGACAGACCCATGGTGCACAACAGAGAAAGGGGAAAGAGAGAGTAGAGCTGTCCTGAGCTGTTGTGCTCTTCTTGGTTCACCCCTACATAAAACTCTGAAGGAAACAGAAGTGCTCTGCATATCTTCTGTCGAGGTTGTGAATGGCAGCTCTGTCCCAGAAAGAGGGCAATTGTGGAAGGGAAACCAGTAAGTAAGGCTACAGTTTGGGAGAGTGTATGCTGGCTTTCTGAGAAAGGACATGAGAGCTACGGTCTTAGCTTTTAAGTTTTCTCAGAAAGTCAAGACTTCAGGTTAAATTAACTCTCATTTTGCTGGCTTTACTGAGATTTGTTGTGGTCCTTTACAGGGGAATGAATCTTAGCTCAAAGCAATGATTTCTTGCCCTCTCTTTTTGCTTACTCCCTTGTGTTCCTCTGGACCAAATAGCCTCTGTATAGCTCAACATCAGCAGTGAATTGGCTCTTTTGTGTTAGATGGATTGTACAAAACCTTTGGGGACGATTAAGTTTGCAGTTTTGTGTTGACATGCACAAATCTCCTGAATTTTTGAAAATGAAAATCAAGAGTAATATGTGCCTGAGGTTCCCCACTGACAAGGAACAGCAAGGGTCAGCTGCTGCCTAACGGATGGGGAGCCAGCACCTGTCCCACAGCCCCCAAGTAAGGCAAACAGGGCAGAACTAGACATCATGGCCAGGTTCAACCAAGAGTCCAGATCACTGGACAACATCCTGGTGACAAGGGAGGTCGCAGGTCAAGCTGGGAAGTCAGCATGCAGGACAGGATTGGGATCCAAAGGGTCCATGACGTGGCAGGGGCATGACTGTGGCTGACCTGGAGATCAACACTCCTCCAATGTAGCTCAGGCATAGCCTGAAAGCCCAGGACTGCACTCAGATGGGCCCCTGGACCCATGGGCAGGGGCTTGATGGAGGCCCCAGCAGAGACTGGCTAGGGCCATTGAGGTCTACCAATACCCTCACAGAGAAGAGGGTGAAGGGGCTCACTGAGAGAGCTAGTTAAAAGCATTACCTCCCCATGAGGATTTTGCTTCCCATTTTCTCTTTCTGTAGTTAGGGCTGGGCCCATTGAGAAATGTTGAGAGTGAGCTGGAGGAAAACTCCCCATTCAGTCTCTGGTTTTTACCATTCATTAGAGCTCTTATTTAAACTAGTGCTGTTCTTCAGCTAGGCTCTATCCAGAAAAAAAAAAAAAGAAAGAAAAAATTGGTATAGTTCACCTGAACTGGAAATTTTCTTGTTTTCCTCCATCAGGAAGCATAAAGAAAGGGGGGAAAAAAGGAATAAGCAGCATAGGCATCATATATATGATTTTATCCAACAACAAAACCAGAGAAAGTCAGAAGGTGAACATAGATATCCAAACCCACCAGTACTTCCCTGTTGATATGGTTCCTTCTGACAAACCAGACAAGGAAAGCAGGAGCCCAGCATCAGCTCCACAGCCTGACCACTGGCCTGAGTCTCAGGCCAGAAGGAAGCTCCACTTCTCTGTTCCCAAACCATGTCCACATCAAGATCCAAAAGTGTGACCTCCCTTCACCTCAACCACGTCACACGCCCTGCTTGGAGGCTGTCAATGGGAAACCCAGCCCTGTTGTGCAGAAGATGTCTCCCTCCACCCTTCCCTGCCCACCCAGAGACATCCTTTCTTCCATGAAAGCAGCCAGGTCCATCACACAGCTGCCCATGTACTGGCCATAGCTGGCCCCAGCTACAGCCATGAGCAACCCTGCAGTGATGGGAAGAGCAGCTCTGGTCAACGAGTAGAAGGGTGGAGTTGACAGACCCAGGCCTCCCCCAGAGGAACCCCAGTTCAGGTGCATGGGAAAAAACTGGGACCATGACAGTTGACACTGCAATATTGACTTCTGGGGGGACCAGCCCAGCTCAGCCTGACATGGCTTTCACTGTGGAGGTGGCTCAACAGTGGCTTAGCCCTGAGGAAGGCCAGGCAAGGCCGGAGGAGAGCTCGAGCAGGTGGTGAAGCATCCGCTGGAGGGGGCACCATGCTGTGCCTGTGGGCTGGGGAGGGAGTCCAGGATAGGATGTGTGCATTGGCTGGTGCAGTGTGGAAGAGAGTGGGGGTACCACTGGTAGCAGACAGCTGGTCAAAAATCCCAAGCTTGGGGTTATTGTCCCTTCTGCAGCCACAGAGCTCCAGACAATCAGCGACGAAGTGCTGGAGTGCTCCTTGGCACAGCACACTGACCTTTTTACTTTGCTCTTGGAAATTAATGAGCAAAGAAGAGTTTTACCATGTGGGAGAGCCTCACAGATAATAATTTTGTTTATTTAGATATTGTAGCCCATTGCCTTTGTCTGGGAAGTTAGTCTGCCACTATGGGAACCCACACCCCTCCTTCTCCAGGCCAGATTGAGGATGTATTCTCCAGTCTCATCTGTACCCTGAACCCTCTCCACAGTGCAGCTGAGGACCTGATCCTCTTTTTGGATCCATGTGGACTTCTCCTTGCCTTCTTCCTAAGCTTCATGTCTGTAAGATTTCCGTGTTCTGGACATGGCTTTGTACCACTGGGCACTGCTGCCATCTGGAAAACTCCCAGCCCTTCTCCACCTGATGCTCTGCAAAGGCTGAAAGATTAGGGACATGCTAGAGCACTTGGCTGCCTGCACAACAGCGTCACCAGATTTCCAAGAAGATTTTAGTGGACTGATTCCCTCTATATCTGCTTTTATTCTTATTTATCTTCTGCTTTCTTATCCTGTAAAGATTCCTGTCTTTGCCCTAATATCCACAGTCAATTACTCTCCTGGTTGTAATTGCACAGCCCCCCACAGGGCCAGGGTCTGCACTCTAGTCTGCTAGAAAGCAGCTTCCCAGTCACGATCCCTGTTGTATTGCTGGAGGAATGAGTGGCAGCCATGCCCTCTGCAGCAGCAACCCATGTTGCGTGTTGGTCTTGCATAGTCCTGCCCTGGGAAGGCAAGCCAAATGGTGAAGTGAATGATCAGCAGAACCCAGAGCAAAACCTCTGGAGCTGGAAGTTGTCACTGATGCTTAACCCAATAACTTGTGCAGAGAAGCATTTGAACACATCCTCTGGCTTCTCCCATGCTGTCTGGGATTCCTGGAGACCCCTGTGTGCAACAAGGCTGTGACACCAGGACAGAAACCCCAAAGCACCGGGCTGTTGGCAGCAGGAGGGGATGCATGGGGGAAGTGTTTTGATCTCCACAGATGAAAGGAGCCCTGCCAACTTCCCCATGCAAGGGACCATGACAGCAGCCCCTTCTAGGGTGATCCCCCCATTGAGGAAAGAGGCCCTGAGGGGCCAGGGGGCTGCAGCACAGGGCAGAGGGAGAGGACTGCCTGCACTGGGCTGCAGATAGGTCTGTCCCTGGGAATGATGCAGAGCCCCCACCTCCTGGAGCCATAAGGAAGGGGTGTCTGGGCTGCAGCTCTGCTGGGAATGCTCAGGGACAAAGGGTCTGTCTCCAGCCCTGGAGATTGGACCCCACATGATCCCGTGGAGCCTAGAGTTGGGCCAGGGGTTGGGGAAAGGAACAGAAGGGGGCCTGGAGAAAGTTTTCTCTTCAGTGGCTTGAGCTCCCTAGACGACTTGCTCACATCCTGATTTCTTCACTGTAAAAGGTTGACTTGCATTAGGGGAATCTTGCTGGGGACCTGGTTCCCTGTATCACAGAGGAAGTGAATGGGAGCAGGCAGTTTCCCTGCTCCACATTTCTACACCTCCTGCCCAGAGCTTCTGCGTCCAGGCCCCTCTACATCTCCCTGATTTTTCTCGGGGTCCTTTGCCATTGGGCAGAAATGGCAAAAAGTGATCCTAGAGGAGACAAGAGATGCTGATAGAGGGTGGTAGGCACCAGGACTAACCTAGCTGGAAGGTCCAGCAGGACCCTTGCAGGGTGGGGAGGTGGAATCACCCAAAATGTACATGCTGTCTGAGCAGGACTCAGCAGGGCTAATGGTGGGAAAAGTGCTGCTTCCAACACACAGCTGTGCTTGGTCTATGGTATTTAGTCTCCCCTGGCCATGTTGCTCTGACACTGTGGGCAGTTCCCACACAGAAGAACTTTCCCTCCCTCATTCTCCCTATGGATTGAAGGGACTTGACCGTATGAATATCCAATTCTGTTTCTCCATAATCGGTCTCTATTCCGTATTCACACCTTGCCTAGATAAAACCACAGGTGGTGGCGGTGTGGTTTTGGGTGGGTTGTGCGATCCTCTCCCCACTCCACTTGCTGTCCGTGCACAGAGCATCCTCGCTGCAGCTTTGGCTCACTTCTCCCTCCCACACAGGGTTGTAGCAGAGAGCTGCATCTGTGCTGGTCCTGGGATTTTTCTACCTGAATGGGGTCTGTCCAGCCCTCAGAGATTAATAATTTGGTTTCTCATGCAATTCCTTTCTAGCCCTCTGGCTGCCTCAGCAGGTTGGTTGGACTCCCTCAAAGCAGTGAGACAGAGGTCGAGGGACCTGCTTTGGCCAAAAAATGCTATTTTATCTCACAGGTATAATTACAGCAATTTGTCTGGAATATTTGCCTTTCAGTGATAAAAGACCTCTTTAATGAGAAAGACTGTAATCACGATTGAAAAATCTCCTGAACTGAAGTATATGCTAATATATGTGTTACCATATGTATGTTTTTATGCAAGTATGTTCACGCATATAAATAACTATGTTTACTAAACTGCTTTAACCTGCTCTACAATACAGCCTGAAGTTATGTTATATATATTGGTGATGAAAATAAACAGATGTATCCAAACATCAAAACACTCCTGTATGAGGAGTTCCTTATCAGGCCTACTTCCCCCCACTGACCCAGTTAAACCTTCAGTAATTCACTAATTTCCTAACCATGGCTTTTTAGAAGTACTAACCAACTTTCCTATCAGCATATTTTTGATCTTGTGAAGCTGCAATTCCCTAATGTTTTGTTTGCCTTCTGCATCCTGCAAATGCATCCATCCGTTCAGCTTTGACACTGCCTGCCTACCTCCGCTAATTATCACCTCTTTACCCACACACTTCTTTCCTAGCTAGCTAGTTCAAAGCCTTAGTAGAAGGAAAGCCCAAAAAAGAAACTACCCAAAGCCTGGCAGCATTTTTACTTTTTGTATGTTGAGTGTCCCTCAAGAAAAGAAATAAAAGGGATAAGATTTCAGGACATCCCTGATACTGAGCTCCCTGAGCCATGCCCCAGCTGTGGTAGACCTCCTAATATTTCCTATCCCATGGGAGAGATTCCAACTTTATTATCTGCCTCCTCCAGGTGAAAGGGAATAGGAGAATGCGAGAAGAACCAAGGAGAAGGAGGTCTGGAAGCTCACCCTGACCACTCAGCTGTGACAGTGGGACACCATATCTAAAAAGTGTAGAGCTGCTCCATTCACAGTGTGCACCTTCCCCTTCCATCCTTAATCCAAGTGACACCCAGCAGAGACATCACCTAGCTGTCTGGAGTGGTCAGATGCTTGGGAAGGACAGGAGCTGCTGGAAGGCTGGGCACCCCACGGAGCCTGGCTCCATGATCCAGCTCAACCCTTCCCTACCAGACCATCTCTTTCTGGTCATGTACAAATCTAACTCCCACACCTCTCAGTCAGTCTCTGTGGATTTTAGACTGCACTCAGAACAAGCTAGACCAGCACACTCAAACCACTGCTGCCTTCTGTTCCCACAGAAAGCCCTCCATGTCTGAATGCCAGCAAAATGAAACTCGAGTCCCTATCTATAACACCACTCACAGAGCAAGGTACAGGGTGGGAGTGCACTCCTT
Source organism: Haliaeetus leucocephalus (assembly GCF_000737465.1). Lineage (NCBI taxonomy): Eukaryota > Metazoa > Chordata > Aves > Accipitriformes > Accipitridae > Haliaeetus > Haliaeetus leucocephalus. The sequence goes on along the minus strand of NW_010972953.1, from coordinate 7,170,665 downwards.
AGCCTGGGGTTATGTAAATTCCTTAGTCTAATCCCAGATAAAATAGGAAACTTTCCTTTTCAGTTGAAGGGTACTCTTTGGACATATACTGCACCACCTCCCTCTGTCTCACCATTAAAAGGATCTATGACTTTATCAGAGGGTCCCAAATAGGACATCCCTGGACATTTCTGGTACACCTTTTCCTGACACTGTGTCCACATCAATGACATTGTCTCTGCTTGGTCTCCATTAGCGGTTCATTCTATGTTCACAGTCACCATCTTCATTGCTGCCCTATAGCTCTCCCTGTGTCTGCTCTAAGAGGATTCAACAGCTCTTGGAAGAACACTGGGGAACTTCTTTTCCAGCACAACAAGCCCAAGACTGAGTCAAAGAACATGGCTAAAAGGTTTCTGTGTAAATAGTGTTCTCAGCTCTGGAAAATGCCAAATTCTTAAGATGTGTTTGGAGAAAAAAGAAGGCTATCCCATTCACGGGTCATACTCTCTTGTTTATTAGGAGTCTTATGAAAATCATGGAATATCTGAACAAGGTTGGAGAGGATAGCTGTGGGCATCAGCAAAGGTGGAGACCTGCAATAAAAGGACCATAGAGATGATGAAGGCCAAGTGATGCCTCCGCAGTGATTACTTCGTTCTTTGGTGACCAAAGCTTCCCAAGAGCTTATAGCCTGATGATCAAGTGTTCAGGACCCACTCTTGGAAATAGATTTATACAACTCTCTACACCCAGCCAGAACACTTTGGACCAAGAAAGGGTTGAAGTGTTTGTAAGAAAAGAGAGTGGCCACACAAGTCACACAACTAGGCTCTGCCGAGACTTAAATGAAGACCATTAAATTGCTTTCACCAAGGTTTTCTGCTTTATAAGGAAAATGTTATGAACTTTCCTGTGACCTTGCAATAAAGCAGATAAATATCCCTTCAAAATACACAAGATACAATGCACATTTCTGTCCAGGGTAGCCCCATTTTTCATGATGATTATTCTAGCTACATCTTCATGATAAAGGGTTATTTTAAGGACAACAAAAAAGATGCTCATATCTGTCTTGATATAAAGACATAAAGAAAAACCTCTCAGCCTAGAGTCTCTTACTATGACTCCGTCTGAACTTCCAGAGGATATTTCTTACCTGTCTTTAAGGTCTGGCATTACCTCAGTGACTCTAAGCAGGAGTCCTGATGGAAGAGGCTTGAGCAATAGTGATCATAGCTTAGACTCCACAGAAAATTAACTCATTTATTTTCATATTTACACCCTGCTGGGCCAGAAGATGACTCTGTTATCATTGATCAAAGATCAGGTTAGATCAGTGGCCTCATCAACCCCTCTTCTTGTGGGGATCAATCCAAGGAGATGGAAAGAAAGTCACCCAAAACAACTGACTGCATGGTGGGATCTGAGCAGCATTAAGCATTTGTGCAAGATGTTGGCAAATGCAGGGGCTAGGAAATTATTTATCTAGTCACCTATATGCAAAAAGAAACCTCAAAAAACAGCAGAAAAGTAAACAGAAAAGAGATGTATTCTGAAAGATGGCCTTGAATAGAAGTAGGAGCAAGGGAACTCTTTGATAACTAAAATTCAGTGGAAAGGCAGGCATAGACAGCATTTGTTCCAAATGCCTTCTAGGAAATAAAGTGGTGTTCTTCTTCCTTGTAAATAAATGGAATTGCCCCAAAGATATACTTTGGTACATGTTACCAATTTCTTCTCATAACAGACACATGAACATCTAGTAGGCTCTGGAAAGAGGTGAATATTACAAGCTGGAAATACTCAGTACAATGAGACTGGGGTTAGTTTCTAGGCACTTTTTTCTATTATTTCATTTGGTAATCCAGAAAAACTCACTTTAGACTCTAGGTCTCACTAATCCACCCCCAAAATGTGGGTAAGGTTGAGCACCAGTGACTTGAGATGGCTGGCAGCAGCAAAACATTGCTACTGATTAGCTTAGTACCACAATCCATTTGTTAATCTATTAAATTTTTTTCAATGCCTTGTGATTATTTTATCAAACTTATTAGTTGAATACATTCTGAATGCGAAAATAATTTCAGATCCACTGCAAATACACTTTGAGCAAACTCCCCTTCAAGTGAACTTCTTTACCACATTGTGGTTACTCTCACCATATGCTCACGAGCATTGATTTCTGATGGGATCTACAGAATGAAACCCTATCATCTGCAGAAGCATATAAAATACAAGGTATTCAGGCTAAAGATAACAGGCTGAACAAAAGCATGTTGTCTGTACGACAGATGCTACTTTAAGATTCAATTCCACCTTTATTCCTAACTATCCCAGTTTTCAGGAGGATGCTGCAAGAAAGTTAGGAAGAAGCCCCAAATAGATAATTCCCAAGCGGGGAATGAAGACAAGGGAACCCAGTAACAGGACACTGAAGAGAAATCTTAAAATCTTCCATATTTTTCTGTGTGCTGTTTTTTTCCCCAAAACTTGTGCTTAAGAGGCTAGGGCCAGGTCTGTAAATAAGTTCCACCGAAATCAAGAGGACTTACTTACATCCCTAAATATTTTTGATGGTCTTAGATTCATGCCCAATGCAAAGCTCACTGAAGCCAAAGGAAAGATGTCAGCTAACAACAATGGGCTTTAGACTAAGTGCTTTGTAAGAAAAGAAAAAAACCCCTAATGTTACCACTAGCTAGCAAAAACTTCTCTGTCCCACTACATCATATCTAATGATAGTATCATTTCTTAGGGTGATAATGGCTTATTATCAGATGCAAAGACACAAATAGAAAAAATGTTATGATGCTAGAAAACAAGTTATGATACTGGTAATTAGTCACGCATCAAGAATAATCAGCCAGAATTATACATCAAATGAGAGCAAACAGAATATGCAATAGTCTCCTAAGGGAAGTGGCAGAAAGAACCAACAATTGAGTCTTTTATGTAGTGAGCTGGAAAACACACAGCAAAGATTAGTATTTGTTAGTTGTACAACATAACAATTGAGGCCATATCAAGCTAATGAAATCTGTGCATGCACATGGTAAGAAAAGCCCTTACCCCAAAATCTTTACATTCAAAATAGGAAAAAAAGTGTGAGAAAAAAGTCACATCATTTCTGCCTTATAGGACGATTTACATTAGACATCATTCTAACAAGCTTAATTTCCTTCTAGTTTCTTTATCTACCATTTCATCCAAGCGATGGTCTATACAGAAGCATTAATGACAATTGCTTTTGTTGTAGCAATAGAACAGCCTGTTGTGAATAACACCAAAATTATAAAACACCTTTTCTTACTCCCAAAGTTATAAAATCTAATGCGGTATTCACCAGAAGAAGTGTCTGTTCTGGATTATTGAGAAAGCCACAAAGCAGTGGGATGCAGTCTGCAATTAAGACGCCTAAAATCCAGTGAATCCATGTGCACTATAGCTCTAAGCTTACATTAAAGTCAGTGGACATGTGGAGTGCTCTTCACTTTCCTCTACATAGACATCAACAGTAATATGGGACTTCTTAAGGTATCCCAGACATCCATGAGGAGCAAATATGTCATAGGAGCCTTGGGTAGCTCTGCTTGTCTACAGTGAGAGCTGGAGACTGGATGGGATAAACAGGTAATTTGAAATGTCACTAGCCACTTATGTGTAAGTGAGTGAGTTGAGCCCTTGGTCAATGGAGCCTAAAGAGCAATCCAGCTGATCACCTGGTGTCTATTTAGGGTGGACTGCATCACTCTGGACTCAGCTGACTTACTTACTACCTCTCCATTAGCTGTAATCAGACCTTAGACCCCTAGCTGAGCTGTAGCATCTTAGATGCAGGCACCTGCATTTAGTTGCCTTAATTAAGAGTTGCATCTCATCCTGAAGACATGCTAGTCCACTCTGGCCCTAAAAACTATGGACACGGGCAGTTCAGTCCAGTAGCCTACATGCAGGAGTCTAGCCGCACTCAAGAGGGTAGGGGCAGCCCACCCATCCACCAGCTGCCAGCTAAGAAGAGAACAGGTCTTCTATAGACCCATCGTATCTGCCACACTATGCAGATGTCTCAGATACCCTAAGGTGTCTCAAAGGTCACTAGAAGTCTATGTTTAGGCACCTTAATCAAGTCCAAAGGTACAGTCATGTCAAGGCCAAAAGTGTCATCATTATGGATGTGGTTGTTTTCAGCAGAAGGTTATCTGAAATCACATCAAACCTGCCAGGCAAGTCAGTACTCAATAGAAAATGGAATGACAGTGCTTCCAGAGAACTGTAAGTTAAGGTAAAGTTCAGCCCATATATCAAAGCTGGCTAAAATAAGAAACAAGCAAACTCTTGCTGCTATCTCTGCCAAATCAACTGTACACTTCAAAGACACACAGTTGGACTGGGATTCCCAAAGGAACCCGCAGTATTTAGCTACCCAGATCTCCTTGGAAATCAATGGCCAGTTCCTCCCTAACTTCCTTGAATACCACTGAGAATACAGATCTGATTTTGTTTATTCCTTCTGCTTTTTATCCTCAGTTCAGCTGGGCTTTGCATCTCCCTGAAGTGGTGTCATTTCAGCAGCACAGTAGCCTGCAGTATGGGTTCATTCCTCTCCAGGGAAAGCATCGCCCAGAGAACAACTGATACCACCTTCTGCAACACCCAGGTTCTCCTCGGAGGTCTTCCACTGAAGTAACAAACAGGCCCAACCCTGCTCTGTTTAGGAGGTCTGATAAGATCACTGCCCAAGGTGCCATGGCTGCAGGCCAGAATGCTGTCCCAATAAACCATTTTCTGGAGGACCACCTTGCCTGGACTTGTCTTTCCATATGAAGCCAGGCAAAGTAAAGCATTCAGATGCTAAAAAAGTGTAACTATTATTGGTGTTTGTCCAACATTTGGAGGCTCATAAATCTCCCAGGAAAGATAGAATAGAAGCATGCTTAAGAAAACAAGAAACTTTACGCATTGATTCCTCTCCTACTGCTTCCAGAAAAGCTATTACCTGTTGATGAAATGCCCCCCTTGACTGGCTTCCAAACCAGCCCTATCCCTGCAAGTGCTCTTTTTCAAATCTTCTGCATCACAAGAGTCAGATACAGACATACAGCTGCATGTGATCAAAGAGAAAATACTAATCCATATGTGCAGACATGTCTAAAGGTGGAAGACAAAAGCCAGCAGCAAAAGAAAGTTAAGAGACCCCAGAGAGTGTTTCTTCTGCCTTTTCACCAAAGATAAAACTCCAAACTGAGTTCTAGTACTGGAACTTTAAATAACCAACTCACTGCTTGTGTTTTGCAGTGACTAATCTCGGTTGTTTCTAGCAGCTGAGATAAAACACCCCACTGATCTCCATGCTGTACTTACCCTTTCTGTTTACATCAGTTACCTCGAGACATGCTGTATACTTCATGCAAATGAGACAGCGTGTGCCATGACAAAAATTCGCCTTAGCAAGGAGAACAGGCACAGCGCTCAGTACGAATCACCCCTACTAGAAAGCAGCGCTAAGGAAAGAACATTTCCTGTTTTTAAGTAGCCAATAGATACAGTGAACAATTCTTTGTGTTTGCTGCCAACCAGGGAAATAGCTTGTACTTTTAACATTTTTTAAGGATGTCGTATGTACACACAGAGGATCAGATGGAAAAGTGCAGACTGAGTGTCACGTAGGAAAGAGAAGAGAACACCTGTGTCCAGCAGGGTGTCCAGGACCACGCAGGGCAGCTGCAGATGTCCAGCCCTGCCGCCTTCCCCACCGCCATCCCAGTGACAAGGGAAGTTCATTGCAAGCAGCCACGCTGGAACAGCTTTGCAGGGAGTAGGGACTGAGATGTGCCTGAAAGAGATTAGGGTCAAAGAAGTAGATTCCTTTATTTAGGAGTCTCTTTAGAGATCCCTCTTGCCCTCAGACTGGAAATGCACATTTGCAAATGGAGTGTTTTCCCATGGAGATGCTCTTTTACACTTTCCAGAGTAGGGCTGAGCTGGAGCAGGGGTGAACTGATTGTGCCCCTAGGCCTGCAGCTGATTGTTAAAAGAGACCACATTTCAACAGCAAGCTTGAGTTCAGAGTGGGCAGCTCAGTCTCTGCTGGTGGAATTTCAGCCGATGACCACATCTCCTGTGTCATGGGTGCAAGATGGTGATTGACAGTCTTTTATAAAACATTCGTGCAAAACATTATATAATTGTGTAGGGCTTCCAGACTTATTTAGGAAGATGCTGAAAATTCGTGTTCTTGCTGTACTGGAAAGACATGGAACAAGAATATTTTAACACAGAAAGCCAAGTGAAATCTTTTCCTACACTTGCCTTGGCATCCCTGTAACAATTTCAATAGAACCTAAAACAATTAAGCCTCACAGCCTTTCTGAAACAAGACAAAAGAAGATAACTAGAGGAGGACAAGGCATGGATAAAGCAGGAGGTAAGTGGGATCTTCTTAGAGTCCTTTAGAAGAAAAGCTCGGCTTTGTTTCCTTTATTATCAGGAAGACACTTTCAGCTTCATAGTGCATGCTCTTCCTGTAATTGCCTGCCTAGGCTCTCCTTTCACAGCCAGGACTAAGACTTTGTAAAAACAATGACAAAAAATCACTATCTTTCAGAGCAAACAGTTCACCTCAGTGACCCATTTCTTGCTGGGACCTGGCTGGACACTGATCAGCACAGACATACAGCCACAGTGGTTATATTCAACAAAATGCTTTTGTCAACGGCCAAGTTCCTGACTTATGTCTTCTTTGGCCATGTCCAGATGTCTGCAAAGCTCTTTAATAAAGATATGACCAGTTGATCTTTAAACGTGAGCCCAATAGTGAGGGCTGGGCTGAGGCACATACTTAGTGTTTAATACAAAGGTTGGCATTTGTGGAAGAAAGACTGCCTCTGTCTTTGTATAAAAAAAAGACAAAGTGGTGGAGAGAGGTCCAATCTTTCACTAGGCCAAACTAGTAGAGTAGGAAAATACAGACATACCACACACACCTGTCAGGACTGAAGCAGAACCTTGCTTCAAAGGAAAGGAACAAACGTGCAAGACAATGAAGTCTCCCAGGGACAGAGTGCACTGGGTGCATGTCCTCTACAACAAACCTCATTGGGATTAGCTTGAAATGGCTGGTCTCCAATGATATTACTGCCATTAGGTATTTAAATATGCAGTGCACAGTGAATGAATCTGTTTTGTTAGACAGTTCAATACATGGTGGTGAGAGCTGGTCTTGCAATATATGACAGTCATATTGAGTACCTGCAAACTCCCAGCCAGTGACAGTCAGTCAGAATATTTTCATACAGATCTTACAAGAATTATTATCCAAACAGCTCAGCTTGATACCATCCATTTGACATTTAAAATACAAACTGCTTAAGTGGCTTGTTTTCTGCTCTAGGGAAAATTAAATGTGGAGACAAGTGGCAGTATTTATGCCCAGTAAAGTCTGCTGTGTTCAAGCACCCAGCCTGTGTCTGGCAGTCCCCATGGGAGGGCTTTATAATGGCTGGGGAGGCTGCAGAGAGTAGCATGGAAGGTAACTCATCTGCCAGCTACACCATGTCTATGCATGCAAACTGCCTGCACATGAAGTGTCCTGCCTGCCTTCCCCTTTGCTCAGAAAGGAGATTTTGGCTTCATTTACATAGTTTGGTGATGGATGACAGTGGGGTGATGTGAGCACACAGTGCTAGACTCTCCGGGACATGAACAGCCTCACTGGGAGTCTTTCCAAAGTGTCAGGCTCCCCTTAGGGATAGCTCAGAACAAGCTCCTAAGAGCTGAGACAATAGGTCCCCTCAGTTGCTCTGATCAGCTGTTGCTCCTGAACACATACATCTACACAAAAGTAACTCCATCATTGGGACAGTACTAAGTATGGTCACAGGAGGTTCATTTCCCACAGACTTAGACCGTGGTTTGCCAGCTATACTCATGTGAACTACTGTGCAAAGACTATGGGAGCGTGTTGCACTTGTGTGAAAACATGGGAATGAGGCAAGAAGAGCCTGACCCTTGGTTTCCCTGTCTGTTCATGCCTATACAGACCTCCACAGCAATGTGGCTCACCCAGTGCGGTCTGGCATCTCCACATTTGATCTCCCAGCAGAGAGAGGTGCACAGCCAAGCCGCAAGGACACTCCAGAGCTCCTGGGGTACATCTTTTTGTTCTCTGTTTCTATACAACTCAGCCCAGGGAGGCCCAGGGTCATAGTTAGTCCTTCTTGGCACAATGCTAGCAGGAACAGATATAGAATCAATGGAAATTGTCAGATTGGCCAAGCAACTGTTGTAATCATCTTTTAGAGGTTCTGAACAAAAGTGGACCTCACAAATTCATATGTGACACTGGAGGATGTACCTGTATTAGCTGTTGCTCCCAGGGCTGCCTACATCATTAATGCAGACCTTGGCAGAGGTGGCTCGTGTGATTGCCAAAATGACATTTGTCTATGCCATCTTCCAGCCTTTCTATTCTTTCCATGTCCATTACCAGGTATATATGAGAGATCATCTCCAGTCTGTTGTCTCACCCACAAGCCTCAAAAGTCACCTCTTCACACCTCTTAAAAGTTGAACCAGATCAAATACTCAGAAACCAGTTCAGGAGAGCACACCCAGGAGAAACGCTTTCAGGAACCAGAATAGCAGCCCAGTAAAGGCAGTTAGAAGGCAATAAACATTTGTAACCAGAATGAGAAGTGTCTGTTTTCTCTTCAAACAAGCTGCAGTGTATACACAAGCTGTATGTCCTACCTATACCAGAGCCACTACTGGATCAGAGAAATGTGGAGGTCAAAAGTGGAATACACCTGAAATACCACCTGCAAGGCCTTACCATGTGGCACCATGCCATTTGCTTTTGGGTGAAAAGGAAAAGGGGGTGAGAGATGCCAAGGAGTCCCACAGACCGCTCCCCACAGAGATGCTGCCTGAAGAATTCCAAGATCAGCTCCATTGCATGTTTGTTGAATCTTCTAATGATGGAGGCTCCAGAGCTTCCCTGTGTGGCCTTTCCTAGTACTCACATCCTTTTTAGCTAGGACGTTTTGTCTTAGCATCTAACCTAAAACCTCTTTATTGGAAATTAATCAGTTTTCTGTTTTTCTTTCCCAAGGAGAGATGAAAAACTGTTCATCACTGCCTTCTTCATAACAAGATCTATGAGCTGGACAGTGGTTATCAAACTGCTGTTCCTGTCAAAGAAAATTCTCAAAGGCTTTGCCAAAGATTTATTTTACTTATTGCTTTTCCCATATCCACTAAATGGAAGAAATACATTAGTTAGATAAGTTTTATTCTTCATAAATCCACATCTGTGTTTCTTTATCACCTTATTATCCTCTTGGCACCTTTAAACTGATTATTTAATAATTTGTTCTTGCATCCTTCTGCTGCACAAGTTAGATTATTCTCATGTGCAGCTTTCAAGGTCCTCCTTTCCTGCTTCTAAAGGTAGTACTTTTGCATTTGCCATTTTTCAGTCCTCTTGGACCTTAAGCATTCTCCATCACTGCTTGAAGAGAATTGGTTTCAGAGATTGTCCTGAACTAGTTCCTGCTGCACTCTGTGCTAAACTTCACACTGTCTTGGTGTCCTGAGTCTTCCATTTTCCTAGATATTCTCAAGCTGCTTCTTTCCCTCTTCTGATCTGCCTATCTGCCTGCTCTTACAATTAATTATGTTAGCAGGATTTTCATGAAGGCAGAAGCAAAGAAGGTATTGAATACTGAAGCCTACCGAAGTTATCTTTTCTTTAGATATGATATTGTGCTAAACAACAAAGAAGACCAGTTGCCTCTTGCTAACCATATCTCACCTTGGTCTAAGGGTTTCTGACATGATCACCACGTGCTTTACACTCACTTCTTGTTAATGATTTGTCTCTCTTAATGTGTTTTGACTTTCATATTTGTTTAAAGGACTCCATAATGATAATCTTTCTGCACCAGGATTTTTGCCTTTTGTCTCTAAGGCAGTTTCTTCCTTTTGTTAGCTGCTCAGACATCCCCAAACTCCTCATTAACTTGTGCTTCTGCAAACTGGCTCCTATGACCATACATTTGTTATTTCTCTCTTCTTTCCATCCAAACACATTATACAAAACTGTCTTTAACTTTTATTGGACTTTGAACAAGTCTATGGGCTGTTACTCTTCCAAAAAGTGCTTCTGACCTCCTCATCTGCCCTTCCCAAGAAGCTGTTGTTCTCCCTGCCTCTGCTCCAGACTTGTGGACTCTCACTGCCTTTGATGTCAAATCAGTCACTGTGTTGGCTGTGACTTCAAGTTCCTCTTGTTTATCGTCCTTCCTCCCAGCACCACTGTACAAACTTGGATTTCACCAGTTTTACATATTATACCCTCTCTGGCCTCTCGAGTGCTCCTGCTGAAATTTCCCATTAACATGCCAGCCTACTAGAAAAACTACCATTTTTTTTTTTAAACAACCCCTGTAGTTTTGCTGTCAGCCAGCCTCAGGTCTAGACCCACATCTCTCCCAATACCCATCCAAAAACCAAAGCCACTCTGCCGTGTGCACACTTACTCCCATCATGCCAACAACTGCAACACGCCCAAGAGATCTCAGGTGAGAGATACCAGGGATGAGAAGGAATCCTGTTGCTTAGTATGATCTAGAATTGTGTTTTATTTTCTCTTTTGTAATCTTCTTTCAAACTTCATAATTAGGAATTTAAACTCTTGTTTTGCCAGAATAAACTTATTTCCACCCTTAAGCATGTCTAGTATTAAAGGCAAGTCTAGGTGAAGCTATGAAATCTGGATTAGCATTACCTTTTCTGAGACAACACATCCAAACAAAGTACCGTGTATCCTGGGACACCTAGGACCTGACACCACTTTGGAGCAACCTGAAGCCGTTGACTGTGCTGGGCCAAGCTGCAAGGTCAGGGCCAGGCTTGGATTTGTCACATTCCAGGTTGGATGGAGTCAGTAGAAAGACGCTTTGCAAGGCAGGCAAACCCCAGACTGTGACAGACATTCATGCTGGGGTGGCATTACAGTCTTCCTCCGTCAGAAGGGACATGCAGGTCACCTTCCCAAACAGGCTTGACCAGACTTCTACAGAGCCCGTGGAGCCAGGATCACAGAGAGTCCTCACTTGTTGGCAGAGGACAAACAGTGCTGGCAAAAAAATATTTTTTGATTGACTGCAGATTCCTCCTTTTGAGGTAGGGGCTGCTGCTGAAGGAACTTCTCCTGCTAGCTCATGCAAGGCCAAAACCTGCTGTCAGGTTCTGATGTTTGGACTATTCATATGGATACAGGGACAAGAGGAGCAGATCATCCTCTTCTGAGAGGTTCTTGGGCCTTTCTTTGAAGTCTGATACTGGCTGCTGTCAGAGATGAGGTGCTGGGTTGCATGGGTCTCAGTATGCTCTCATTACAGTATGAGGGAGAGCAGTGGGAGCCAGGATGTGTTTGTGGAGCTGACATCTTCTGAAGGACCTCCACATTTTTCAGTAATTTTTTCCCGAGTGGCTTTCCTCTTGCTTACAAGAGCTGTGTGCAGATCTGCCCATCCCATGCACTCCATGCCTCTGTGTTAAAGAACTGAAAAGGCTAGAGCTGAGGCAAGTGGGACGGAAACAAACCCCAGGGCAGGTTGAGTTCGGGGCATAGCATCAGACATACTTTGCATTCCCTGAGCCAGTAACCAGCTGCAACATATCCCATAGGCAACAGGCAAGTCTCAGTCAACATTCACGGTGGGTCTGTAGCTCTTCCACAGGAACAGCTAAGGCCAGATCAAAAGCTGAGGGTAGGCAGTACTGAAACTAGGCCCAGGAGAGGTCATCTCAAGAACCTAGGCAATGAACATCACTGCAGATCAAAATTGCCCTTAGGGGAAATAATAAATGAACTTCACCCCTGTTTTCACTGTGCCTGACACTAGGTCAGCATTTATGATGCAATTTTTTTTCTCATTATCACTATCCTTTGCATTTGTATAGAAAGGCAAACTGAAACACCGACAGGGAGTGTGATCTGACCTCTGAGATTAAGCAACATGTAAATAAATATGGATCCCTGCTCTGCCCACCACATACCAGCTTCATTCTCCGTTCTTTTACTTTGATTCTCACAAGGGAAGTAACACCACAAGTAACTGCTTTTTTGAATTTGATCCCAAATCTTATAACCTGCTTTCAGAGCTTCTGAGATTTAATGGGAGAAGGTATCATTTCACGTATACATCAAGACTGCTGTTTCCACTACTGACCCTCCATGACCTTGGGCCACTCAGTGGTGGGAAACAGTGAAATGACTTATCATTGCAGTGAAAAATGAATTCATCAAGATCAAATGTAAAAGGTTTACAAACCAAGTTGGAACTGGACATTTTTCTCCGACTATCATACACATTATTCACCACAGAGAGGATCATGTTACCCTCCAGATAAATATACAAACAACCAAAGAAAGAAAATGGGACATATGCATTGCAATGTAGGAAAAAACCTGCATTAGATCAAACAGATACCTGATCGGATCAAATGTCTCAGAGGTATGATAAGTTCTACTTCACTTAGAAGAAAATTCAGGTACAGATTAAGAAAGCTAGATGTTGGTGTCTATATGTGGGTATCTTGGCTCTCATTCCAGTCACTGAATATCTGATCAATCAGTGGAAATCTAGAAAGGGGCTTGGCACTTGCTCAGTAGATCCCTGCATGAGATGAGTGGGATTGCTCTCCAGCTTCCACCATGTGTACTGATCTGCTCTCCACTGGCTGTGTGGGAGCGGAGGTGCCCAGCTCACATGGAGGGACTTGTATGTTAATGCGCAGCCTGGGTCCCACTTCAAAGCCCATTTCAGTCACCGCACGCAATGTCCTGTACCACTTGAAATACACGGCACTGTCACATCTGGCTTTGAGATGCTGCTCCAGCCAGGCAGAGCTCAGACCTACCCTATCTCATATTCACCAGCACTATGCAGGTGTTCACCTGCCCTAAGACAGCTCAGATGGACAACTGAATAGAGATCCTACAGTCACTCAGCCACAGACTGTGGCTCCTGATGTGGGGGTTACAGGAGGAGGTCTTGTGGTCCATTATGCTCAGGGCTAGATGATTTTTATCTTCTTGGACTTAAAACATAGTGAATCCTTAAAGTTCTTCCTATCCTTTAAATGATATGCATAAAGGAGGAATCAAGCAGTGCTGGAGTGCTCTAAAAGAGTTCATTAGAGCCCCTTGGAAACTTCCTTGGAGGTAAGGAGTAGTCATTGTGAAGATGATGGAAGAGGTTGGTTACTACAGCACTTGCAGCATATGAAATCCATTCACAGTGACACAGGATGCAGCAGTTGCTAAAGACCTGTCATTGCCTGGCTGCATTAGCTGGAGGTAGCTGCAAATGGCTTGGATTAAATAGTCAGTGATGATTTTTAATTTTATGGGATGTAAAAACCTGTCTGTGGAATCTTACACAGAAGACACCAGAGACATGAAAAGGCCAAATTACAATTTCTTTAAGGTATCAAAATAACAGTATTTCCAAATGAAAAGAAAACTTGCAGTTTTCAGGCACTTTGGTTTTGAATTAAAAAAAAAATAAATATATCAAACTTCTGAAGAAAGCTAATACTTCTGGGAAAGGCTTCAGAAACTCAAAGACTCATTATTTTGTCCAAAAAAAGTTTCAGCCAAAGCTTTTCAGCAAGCCATGAAGGCAATGCAGTATTATTAATCACTTTCTTGGACAATGTGCATGTAATAAAACAAACTAAAATTAGCTGAAAAAATTTTCAAAGAAAAGGCCACTTTCCAACATCCTGACAAATGAAATAAGTGGATACCCAAACAAAGGGCTAAGAGTACAATTAAGGCAAAGCAGGAACTGAAGGGGCAACACTGGTCCAGTGCACTTCACATATAGTCTTTCATACATCAGAGCCCCCAAAAGTGCTTAATCAAAATAATGGAAAGCAGGAGAACAAAATGACTTGCAGGCAAAGGAAAAAGATATATGAAGACTGTGGCACATATCAGGGAGAGGTAAGGAAGGGGCTTTTCAACATTTCCTCTTACAGAAATTTCTTCAGGTCACTTATCTTCATTGCTTGTCTCTGAAATCACTACTTTTTTTTTCCCCCCTTAAATAAGGTGACAAACTGCACAGCATATTGCCAGTGAGAGAACAGCATTGATTTATCTAATAATATTAGCATATTTTCAGTATCATTCTTTTGTCTCATTCTTTATACAGCCCATCATCACATTCATTCTTTCTTTTCTGCTACCACCAAGCTTTCAGTTGAGGTGTCTTGTAACTGACCACATGCGGCTTTTCCTTGCCCAGCCACATACATAGAAAGCTCAAGTTATTCCTTCTAATCTGGTGGTTATCCATTTTACATTTCATCTGACACCAACCTACTCATTCACTTGCCTTTGGCAGGTCCACCTGGAGTTTTTCCCATTTTTCCGAGGTCTTGACTGACCTCAATAATTTTGTGTGATCTGCAAATCTTTCATTGTTCACTTTCTTTTCAAGATCATACATGATGCCGCCTAGGACGGTGTCAGACTCACAAATTAAATGCAAAATGGCATTCACCCAAAACATAAATTATGTCCACATATAGAGCCAACATAGGAAGCTTAAAAATAAAAGCATGTGTTTAAATAATATAATAGTCATCCTTTATTTTATCAATTAGTTAGGGGTCTTTTGGTTAATGGTTTACTTTTTTCCCTGAACGTGGAAGAATATCAGCATATAAAAGAGTTGCATTAACACTACATTAATGGAGCTGCATAGACCATGATAGAGGTGACATTGTGCCATGGAAGGGCAGAGTAAGCACATTCATGGAGGGATGTCTTTGCTATCATGTCCTTGAACCATTTCCACTACTGTCAGGAGCTCCTGTTCTGCTGATAGTTCTCTGGAGCAGTTCACAAGCCTGGCAGGTTTCTGTGGATCTTGTAAAGGCTCCAAAATTTTATAGCTTGCTTAAATGTGCAAATATAATGAATATTGTGGTTGTAAAGCAGTATGCTGCTGAGTCCGTCTTCACACTCACACTGTTGTTTACTGTCCCTCCCACCACTCTTAGCCATCAAAATAATTTTTCTTTTTCAGAATGGCAATTTGGGGTTTCATGGTATCGTGTCATTGGTCTCCCAGCTGACCCACTGGAAAAGGTGGCTTTAAAATAAGAAGCCTTGCACAAATCTGGTTGCACTGGAAGAGAGAAGAGAGATTGTGTACAAACCTGGCAGTGGGAGAATAGTGACAATAAAAAGAAAGCAGCTCTGTTCTCTGTATCTGATGGGACACTGTTGCCAGGAATAAAGAAATTCAGATCAGCTGATAGAACATTTTTATGTTACCTCCAACAAAATGAAACAAGGAGATACTATATTACAGAAAATCTAGAAAAGGGAAAGAAAAAATATTAACATTGCAAACTTTAAAACGTGCATCCACACAGAACTTCAGAGATATTAAATTTACCAAATTTGAGACAGACTCAGCTGTAAGACACATAATGACGACTGCGTGAGAGTTTCTGAAAAGGGGCAGATGAAACCCAAGAGAATAGTCTCCAGCTGCACAGGGCAAGTTCCAGGGCAATGACAGCTCTGAGCACAGCACGAGAGGACAGGAACGATGGGATAGAGACAGGCTGACCAACAAAACAGTCTTGTTGATCCACCCTGAATAAAGCAGATCACGCTGCGTGGAGTACTTGTGCACACTGAGTTCCCAGGACCTCCAGGGAGCAGGAGGAAAGCTGTGATGCCCTCTCAGCAGCTCCTGGGCATGCACAGGTGCTCTAATTGCAGTGCTGCTGCTTGGCCAAGGATCATTTTCATTGCTGTTCATGAAGGCAGCTGTGCTTTGAGCTCAATGTAAATGATCAGCTAGACCTAAGCATGCAGAAGCGTGCTGGCTGCTGGCGGGCAGTGCTCAAGCCAGTGCTACTGGTGCTGTCAGCACCTGTCCACAAGGAAGTCATCAAATGACTCTTCCTGCTTGGTCTTGGTGGCCACTCCAACTGAAGCCTCAATCACAGTAAATCACAAGAGAAATGGTGAGGAAGAGAGTCCAGGAGAGGACCAAGGACATAAACATGGTAAGCTAAGACTACATAGAGACTACTTTGGCAGGACTGCCCAAGAGCAAACAGCAGTAGCTAGCTTTGTGCAAGGCATCCTGTGGGATTGTTTCTGGGCAGGGTAACGAGGAGGCTCCTTTCCTAGCTGTATTCTTTCCTTTTTTTTCCTCTCTTCACACCCACTCCCCTTCCTAAGATACAGTAAGGGATGGGGGAATTGGGAATGGGAGCCAGGACAGAAACTTTTGGATTAATACAGAAAAAGGTACCAGGTTACTGACCCAAAGAGCTTGTGACCACTTGCTGAAGAAGTGGAGCTGGCAGCACAGCGAGGCTTACTGTGCAAGTCACAACAGTAGACGAATTTCTGGGTGCGAAGTAAACTTCATCCAAGGCAGTCGTTAAAGAGGCCTTCTGCAAATGCCTGTGCATTAACTGCATATCTGGGCCAGTTCCACCTACTAATTACTTGCTATGTCCTAAAACTTCCCACAGCTTCAGCTGGGCATAGGCTTTCCTCCATGTACAAGTGAGCTACAGAGCACAGAGCTGTGAGCGCACTCCCTCCTGAAAATTGTCAAGAGCCCAGGATAAAAAGCTGTGAGGTCCTTTGAACCAAAGTTCTGCATAAAGTCAAAGTATTGAGTATAATGAGAGTTACTGTGTTCCTGCTATGGGAGAGAGCTCCTCCTCATCTCCCTCCTGCTGCTATCAATTTCTTGCAGACATGCCTTTGCATGCGGAAGACATCTCTGATTTCCTCTCCTCATTTTAATCACTGGGGAACTGTACCATGAGCCCCACTTTCCATCCCACATGTACCAGGTTAGACAGATGGCATTTGCAGAGAGCTGTTCTAGTATTGCTTGTGCGATGGTTCTACAGTCATTCTAGGAAAGAAGTGTTGGTCTCTGTCTCCAACAATTTATTACCCTGACTTTAGACAGCTAATGAATCACTGGAACAGGTTCTAAGCTTGTGTTCGCATTTATTGTGATTTTGGCACGACAAGTGATGTGCAGATACTCTGGATGCAGGAATGCATTTTCTTGTGGATTTGATGGGGATCTAAGGCATGCAATAAAAAGCAAGGAAAAAAGTGAATGGTGGGAGAGAGTGAAAGCCCCTGATTTCTGCCTCGCTTTTTTTTTTTTTTTTACCTTACACTTTGAGGGCATAAAGGGGACCAGCGTTTGTGTTAGTGCATAATGATTTAGAAGGAGCTGTTATGTGCCTCCTTGAATTACTTAAGCAAAGACCAGAGCCCACTGACCAGGTGCTACTTTTACCTTCAACAAAACCTGGCCCTCCTTTGTACACCTCTCTTTAACCCAAAGCTTCCCCTCACCCAGAGGATTCAGAAACCTTCTCTCTACATTAGATGCCTATCTACATGGCAGTAGGGTCAGCCTCTCTTCTGCCATCCTTTGTCCACTCTGTAAGATGCAATATCCATGTGCTTCTTCAGGATCTGCCCAAATGAAATCCTGCTCTACCTTCCTAGTCATGCCTATCCCCATGCTAGTAGAAGTCTCCATCACGTCTCTTCTCTAGGTCCAGTTGCTGCTCCTCCCTCCCAGTGCATCTGCCTTATCCAAAAGTGTTCACAGGACCAAGCTTGTGAACTGTGTTCTGAATTGCCTTCAACAGTCTCCTTAAATGATCATCCTTCTAAGGACTCTGAGTGACCTGAACATCCACCCTCAGACAGTAGTTTCAAGCCATTATTCATGGCTTGAACAATTATTCACACCTCTCCTTTATTTGCATGCCATACATAAATTTGTGAGATTTCCTAATGGAGCCACAGTTTTAAAATCCGGAGGGAGTGTTTTGATGCCCTGCTCTCATGTCCTGCACAAGCGCAAGCAGACTTCACCCAGTGACTTCTGTGTCAAGGCTTCCTGTTACATCATTGGGTGGCCATAAGCCCACCAACCTAGCTCTCCAAGAAGCAATTGTGATTTCATCCTTACCTCAGAAATTGTTTGCACAGAAGTGGGAAGAAAGAAGTCCCAAAATATGAATAAAAAAGTTTTTCATTACTCCAGTTTCAAACTTTTTTTGTAGTGCAGACTAGTGCATAAATTACAGAAAGAATAAAAATACTTTAAAATAGTTGAAGTAACTTGAATTTTTATCCATTCATTTTGCCTGAACTAAATGTTTGCTTCACTCCAAAGTGTCTATTTTGGCTTTTTTAAACTTCCAACAAATCCATAAAGAAGAAAACAATTATTTACCAAGCTTTTAGGATTTTAGAAACAAGACTTTCTCTCCCTATGAGGAAAGTCAACAGCCTTTGTTCTGAGGTAATTCAAGTGTCTCCACTCCCAGGAAAGTTTCCAAGTTATCGTCTTAGATGTTTTGATTTGTTTTTAATTTTCTTTTTTTTTTTTTTCCTCCTTTTTTTTTTTTTTTTTTTAATCCACAGTGCCTGACCTTTCCTCCAAGCTACCTCCTTCTTTCTTTAATCTGTAACCAGCACTTTGGTAGGGTGGTTGGGTTGGGTTTTTATGTTTTGCTTGAGAGTAATCCATGCCTCTGAAGTGTACACAGTGCTTCTGCTTTCTTCCTGACAAGGTAAAACTAATTTCCAGTTCTACAGCCCAAATGTCAAGATATGTGGATACTGCTCAGTTCAGCATTGTGAAAGCTGAAGCTTATGTTGTGCTATGTAGGCACTCATCTATTGAAACCACTAGAATTAGGGATATTTGAGCTGTTGTGTAAAATACCTGCATCTTAGATTCAATGTCCCTGTGTCCAGAAATGGTGAGTGAAGCCTTGTGCTCCATGCCTGCACTTTTAACATGGATTTTACTCTAGGTTCGAATGACTACTTCTAAGGATCAGAAGGAAAATCAAGCTTGGAATCAGTAGACTAAGATCTCTGTTGGGGTCCCTCTATCCAGAACCAATTCAGTAGCCCTTCCACACACAGAAGAGGTTGGAGATCATTAACTGAGAAACAGAAGCTGCCCCCAGGAACGGAAATCCCTGTACTGCGTTAGGCACCATTGTCACAGACTCGCTGGAGGAGAACAGCTACGGACTGGGACTGGGACCTCCTCATGTTGCGTTACCAGCCAAGAGGGAATGACACAGAGAGTGGACAACTGGCTGTCTCTGATCGAGCACACAGATGCTGAGAAGACCATGGATATTTGCCTCTGTCAAACCAGCAGGTAGAGTTTGGAGCTCCCTCTGGAGCTGAGGCTTCTCACCTGCAGTGTCACACTCATTTCAAGCTAGCTGAAACACAGAAGCTTTTCCACCTCCTGGATCCATGGTGTGTAAGCTGTGGTGTCTCCCCACCCAATTTGTTGGAATAGGTATCTAGGCACTCAGCAAAAATTGCACTCAGAAAGGAAGAATGTCAGTAACAGGGACCAATCCTGCTCCCTAACTTATTTCTGTTTGTGAAGATGGCAGGACTGGAGTTCACGTTTGTGAAGTACAATGAGCTGAAAACTTTAGGGCAAGTCCAGTATTGATACTATTATGAGTCTTCATCATTTATGAGAAAATTACACTCTTTTGACATAGTGGTACAAAGCTTATGCAGTAGCATAATGAGAAATAGCTATTGTCCACAAAAGTCGCAGGAGGTACAAATTTGCCTCTTTGGTAAAGACCTATCTTGGATCTGATGGAGTACTAAGGTATGGGCAAAAATCAGAAAAAATAGTTCATGAAAGATATGAGGTACTTACTGAGTCTCCTTCACAGAAGGGCACAAGTCCCTCTAACACAGATCAGGCAAGGAGTAGGTTGAGTGGAGAAGGATGGAAGAGTTAAGCACCACAGTGTTCACAAGTGACTATGGTAAGAGATTGTGCACACAGCAATGAAGCAAAATAACCTGGATCCAGCCTCCCTTAATTGCAGATGCTTCTGGATTGAAGCGTTCCTTAGAAAGAGAGCAGGAAAATGGAAAGGGAGCAAATAAAACAAAGGGAGATGGGATGCAGGTTTCCTAGAATCAAGAGAGGGCTTGGGATATCCCCCAGTAAAGACCCAGCCCGACTGCTTGAGAACTCAGTGGCATGACTGATAATCTTTGGAGAAGGTCTAATGTCATTTGACAAACTGCAGTGGGGAAGAAAAGGAAAGGAGAGTCCCACGCAGAGTAAATGGGTCTTCAACAGAAGCAGCCACCAAGGGGGTGCTGCTGGGACACGTGTCTCCTGGGATTCCTCTGCACCCATCACTGGGGTAACTCACTGCATTATTCTTGTTTAAACAGCTCTGTTCAGACAGTGAAGTGAGTCACTCCAGCATATTTAGATCCTTACATAACTAATGCCAAAAGGCAAGGTGTTACAGCATTGCTGCCAACACAAATGCCCGGGGACCAACTTTGCACTCAAGAAAATGAGTAAGCACCCCCTCCAGAACAGAGCAAGAGCATCTCTTAGACATTACCAGCATGATATTTTGCAACAGGGATGAGCTGGAGCTCTACCCCTGGTGGCAGATATTTTACCAAATACTGTACTGGTGGGGCAAGGTTAAAAAAAAAAAAAAAATCTGGAATATTTCTATGTTCCCAGTGCAAACCCTGATCCATGAACTTAGGCATATCTCTATGCACAATCCATTGGTGCACTTTTCAGCGTCACGTATGAAATGTTTATCTAACATCACAGGACCCTTGTAGACCCTAGAGGTACAGGTGAGCATCATTGCAGACCACGTAAAAACAGGAACCAGAGATGGTTGTGCAAGTACAATTCAGTACTAAATAGTAACATGAAACTTCTGCTGAAATCACTCAACCATGTTCTCTCCTACTGAGTTGCAGGGGTCCCTCTAGCTTTGTGCCAGTGAATAAGTGCAAAGTGGCCTTAACAGAAGGCAGTATTTTACCATGTTCTCCAAACTCTGCGTCTCACTTGGCTGCCCAAAACAGCAGCTGCCTCACACCTGCCCCCTGCAACAAGGGAAACTCCCCTTATTAAAGGTTCAGTCCCCAGGAAACAGAATGACACCATTGCCTTGCAGATACATACCACACCCAGCACTTACTTCTAACTAGGCTGGTAACCACTTCAAAGCAGCACTGCCCTGAGTAATGCTAATTCCTGAGAGGGTTAAATCAACATTTCCTAAATAAGAACACCTAGCAAACCCAAAGACTCCAGCTAGGTAGATATCTGTGCTGAGCATGTCTGACTGTCTGACCCAGAAAAGACTAAGGGCCAGATCCTGATGTGTCTTGACAGCAGGACATAGTTTGGGTGAACGACAATCCCAGAAACTGATGTGTGTTCTTATGTTTCAGAATAAGTGAAGGAAAGCTGTGAACCTGCCAATTTAATCTTAGAAAAGTTTTCTTACCCAAAACCTGGTGATAACGTGGGGCCCTGTGCATGTAAGGAGGTGCTGGAGGGTATCTGTCCCATCTTCATGCAAAATCCTACCTCATCTGGGATGCTTTAGAGGGGGTAAAACAGAATTCATAACCCACAAGCAAAAGTCAAGTTACAGATCATCCCTGAAGCATGAGATTAAATCAGAACCACTGTTTTACCAGAGACAAAGCAAGAAAACCCATTTCCTCCAGGAGGGATTGCGTATCTCCACCCTGTCTTAAAACATGCAAACCAAAGACAGAATGCCAGTTTGTTTTGTCAACAAGGGTGAAAAGCTGTTCTTGTAAAACATCTCTTTGTGTTCAAGGACCTACTCGTGGCACCAAGTCAACCCTTCAGTTCTCGGAGTATCAAAGAGAAAACTCCTTTTTCTAAAGCTGGGCTTGTTTCCTTCCTACAAACAAACCTTGCCACTGAAGTGGGTCTGCTCCAAAATTACAGCTGTACTTTTTTTTTTTTAACCTCAAACCAACTTTCTGGCCTCAGGCAGCAACCTCAGCACTGTATGGACTGTTCCTTAAATCTCAGACTTCAGCAGGTTTCAGGTAGTTGC
Source organism: Haliaeetus leucocephalus (assembly GCF_000737465.1). Lineage (NCBI taxonomy): Eukaryota > Metazoa > Chordata > Aves > Accipitriformes > Accipitridae > Haliaeetus > Haliaeetus leucocephalus. The sequence goes on along the minus strand of NW_010972953.1, from coordinate 7,148,666 downwards.
CCAATTAAAATAATATATTACCAAAGTGGTCTCTTCAGATCGCTCCTCTTCTCCAAATGGATTACCCAGAATCTTGGCATTTTGCTCTTAATTCCACAACTAACACATTTCCATCCTGACTCTGGGGAAGGATTAAAGCTCAGTATCCCACAAACCTGTGTACTGGGAATGCATTTCTTATGTCCTTGCAACCTCCCCACCACCATCCACCCCCTGCCTTCCAAGGCAGATCTGGTATTCTTGGTGTAAGAGCAGGATTTCATGTGAGACCAAGAACACAGCTGGGGATCATCAGGAACATTTTCCTTGTCCTGCAAGCAGATGCCTCTGATTAGCTGCTCCCTGTAGAAGTTACTCCATTTTTACCCATTTCTTGGGCTGGCAGAATGGCAAGATGCTCTGTAGAGAGTAAGGTTGAAGCCCAAAGTGTCTCAAGCACTCATTTCATGTAAACACTGCTGCTTCTGAACCACTTGCTCTTCACTTCAGGCTCACACTGCGGAGACATGGGACAGTCAAACAATGATGTTCTGATCTATGCAGAAAGCTGCTATAGACTTTTAAAGAGGTTTAAATTCTCATTTTCTTCTGTTTTCCATTCTTCCTCTATCACCATCATACACATATTAACATGGCCAAACATTCTTGCCAAGCAGTATATTACAAAAAAAAAAAAAAAATCATTGTCTACACTTGAAACTGCCTTAAAATGCTTCAGTGAACTTTCCTCTAAATCACATGGGCATAAACCAGTACAAAAAGTGGACAGGACAGAATAAATGCACTTATCTTGCCACTGGGATAATCCATATGTCAGGAGTCTATGTTTTATATGTATGTTTTTATGAGACTGTATAAGTTAAAGTGAAAGTACTAGACCCAGAATAGTTAGATCTCCAAGTATCACTTACAAAACAGCCATATAGAAAAAAACATGGTGTTTCAACGTTACTTCAGAGTAAGTCAAGCCACAAAGAGCATTAGAGGGAACAGTCTCTGATGGCTCCTTCCCTGGTGATGGCACAGGTTTTAAGACAGTAAAAGAAAGACTCATTAAACACATTTGAAACTTTTCAAGTGCAATTAAAGTGCTTTTTCATTTGTGAAGAATGCCTGGTCTGCATGCTGCAGATGTCAGTGACCAGGACTCGAAGGTGTCAGAGCTCTGCTTTCCACCATGACTAGTTCATTACTGCTTGCAAACGATGTTCTGCAATAAATGCAAAAGCTAAGAAGCCAAGGCTTATTTAGTTGAGTTAAAGGTCCAATTCAGCTTGCTGTTAGCACTAGCAGGTAGCTACACTCTAAGAAGCAGGTGCCTAGCTTTTCACGCAACAAATGTAGTTAAAAAAATGCGTGAAATTCATTCATGCTATGCAAACTGAGTTAATCATTCACAGTCTCAAAGCAGGACAAGAGTTACAATGCTTGACTGACGAGAAACTGTAATAAATTCCCTTGAGTGTTTCAAGGGAACATCCCTTACTTTCAGAATTACTTCTTGAAATATCAGACAATTTTCTAAATCAGTGTCATAGGTAGGTCAACAGAAGGATACGCTGCTGACTGTCACTTAATTACTGGCTGATTACAGTCATAAGCAAAACACAGTTTCAAACTGTCCTATCAGTTTCAGAATTGCCTCCAGCACAGCAGCACTAGGCTTCCCCATGCTGCCCAGAAAAAGCATCCCTCTTCTGCCTCTGAAGACATGGACACAAGAGGAAGCTGAGCACAAAACAGCTGATGGATCTATCTGTGAGGCTGAAGAGAAGGCTGCCTGATGTAGTTTGTCCAACCAAGCTTTTAACAGCCTCCTTCTCCTAGGTAAAGACAACAAGTGAAATCCAGAAGGTTATGCAAATGTTGATGGGCAAGACCTAACGGGTAGTAATAGGTAGGGAAATGTGGAATGTGATCTGGGAAGGCTTTGCTTGATCTTAGGCCCTTGAGATATCCTAGAGGACAAAGGTTTCAGGTAGAAGTCTCCCTACACACCTTCTGCCTATGATCAACAGTATTCCTATGTCTTTACAAATGAAGGCCATTTGGGGTGCAGAAAACAGGCAACTCTGTCCCTGGTTCTCCAGTCTGTGGCAAGCTGCAGTCATTACAGCACTGACCTTGGGAGTGGGACCGCTCACTACTCAAATCCTAGCAGAGTCCCAGCTTCACAGGGGAGGTGCAAAACCCTTCCACCTAGAAAATTTCCCAGACTGATGGTCAGGCCCTTTGGAGAGGCAGGTTTAAACACCTTTGAGTAGAGGGGTGTCTGGAGATTTAGGGCACCCAGCTTCTCCAGTCAGTCAGGGTCTTGTGCCGCTGGCGGAGACACAAGGAGGAGCCTACTTCAGCAGAGAAAGGCGTAGGCTGGGCAAAGAATCACAGACAGCCATTTCAGAGTCGAAGTCCACCTCCCAGTGGCATCTCCAAGCAGCCCTGAACTTGGCTCATGCAGAACACTCACACTGTCCGCACCTGGGCATCTCCTACAGACTGGGCTCTGCACCCAGGTGCTGGACGTCATCAGTCCCATCCAAGGTGCCTCTCTCCACTTCACTGAGTCAGGGACCAAGGTGCCAACCAGGGCTCAGGATTTCCACCCTTGTTTTGGCAATGCAGAACTGAACCTCACAATAACCAACGCCTTCTGCTAGACCAGTGCCAAGACCCACAGTCAAATCGGGTAATTCACCCTGCATATGCTACAGACTCCACCATCATTCCCTCTCTCACCCCACTCAAGCTATGGAAGGCTTTTTCCATATGCTGGGTATAGAGGTTCATTTAAACCTTTGACTGAGAGCTGCACAGTGTGAAATGATCTAAAGAAATCATCTTCATGATGCCAGGCATGCATGGCTTCTTCCAAGACCAGGACAGCAGAGGACACCAGGACTAACAGGTCCTGTCTTGCTCTCTTTCCCTAGCAGAGGCTACCTCGGGGCAGGTTTGAAGTACACACCAGAGCGTATGAGATGATGTTCTGTGCTGCCACCCATTATCAAGGGGTTCTGCAGAAAGACAGCTACAGAGTTATTAACTCAGGTGATTAAGTGCTATAAGCAGGATCTCAAGGAGGACTGGACATCTCTGACGGGTAGCAAACCTTCATTGCCAGGTCCACAGGCCCTGCTGCTCCTTCTCCCCTCTGGATGGCAAGTGTTATTCCCAGCCTGCAGGCAACCTGTAAATATCAAAACATGCGCACCCTCCATTAACATTAGCAACAATATTTAAATCACACTCTAGAGGCTAATAGGCTAAAATTCAAAGGTGACACAGAGAGAGCAGCCCTTGAAGAAAGCATCAGATGTGGAGGTGTTGTTCCAACTTGCCCACACTCTGTCACTCTGTGCTACCCCTGATCTGAAAGGGCAGGTCAATCACAGTTCAGGCAGTGGGGCATTGGGCATCCAGCACATCAGAACACACATCCAAGGCTAAAGGTCTTCACAAGGGAGGAAAGTGTGTTTCTTTTCAAGATGTATACAAATAGCTGCCCAGTTGGACTAAGGCTCCAGGTTTTCTAACTGGAAAGTGGTATCCATCCTCAAGACCAGGATGTAGCAATCGGTGTTACAACTTGTATTTGACATCTTCCTTAAATCCCCAACTCCTAGAGTCATGGTGTGATGTGAGACTCCATTCTTTTCATAAAGATTAAAGTATGCACCTAGATCCTCTGTTGAAAAGCACACTTCAAACATGACATTTGCTGGCTCAACATCAAAAAAGCAATTAAAAAAGACCCACACTGACATTCTTCTATACAGCCAGATGTTGAAGTCAGTGTTATACTGAAGTAATTTTCATCCAGATCTGTGATCCTTTAAATGTCTAAGCTTAGTGAAAAAGTAGTCTACTAACCTCTCTAGGGATATGACCAATAAAATAGTAGCTGAACTGTATACTTCTTAGTACCTAAAACTTTTGCAGTATCCTTAAGTAAACTGCACTTCATTTTTTCCCCCAATTTCCATACCTTTCATCAAGCTTTATGCCTGTGTGTCATGGAATCATGGCCCCAAATACTCTCCAATTGCACTCCAACACAGCCCTCCAGTTCATCTCCCAGAAGCCAAAATAATGTAAGTTTGCAAAAGCAACTTAAGGTATAGCTGAGGAGAAAGGCAAAAAGAGGATGGTGCAAAGGGGTAACAGCCTTAGTCACTTTGGATCCTCTTTTTACAAGGAAATGGCATGGTCAGAGCACACCAGTGTGCCCACCAACATCTTCAAAGCAAGGTCTGGTGGGAGCCTTCCCCAGGTCTACATGTTGCAGGGATCCATGGTGACTTCCACTTTGCTCCACAGCCAGTGCAAGGTTCCCAGCCCCACCTCTGAGACTCTCCACCCTCTGGCTCTTTGCCTGCTTTTTCTCTTGTATGCACCTTCAGATGCCTCAGTTCCTCTGTACGAGGGAATTTGTGCAACTCCATCCAGATGCTCAGTGAAGGGTAGGTAGCCATCAAACTAGTTTGCTGTTTGTGCTGCTTTTTTGTGGTCTCCTGCACCATTGGTATCAGCAAGTGATAAGAGAGGGAGTGGAAGATTGCTCTGGCTCAGGAAGGTCTTTCTGAGCATTTAGAACTGGAAACAGCTATGCACAAACTGAGATTCTCTAGGAAGAGTGCTGATGCTACAATTCAAATTTTGCATGTTTATGCTGAGAGTGTATTGGTGGAGGGGGGAGTTGCATTTAGAGCTTGGACCTGTTCCTTTTTTGCATCTCTGCACCCAATCTCTTGAGCATGTGTGTGCAAATATTTCTGTGCCCTGCACATGCCAAGTACACACAAAGCACAGAAAAATGTCCCCAGTCTCTTGCCTGGCAGTGAGAACAGACATGGAAGTATCCAGACTCATCAGCTTCCAAACACTGGGCCTGGAGACAGTTCCAAGTGTGAGCTGAGAGCTCTACCTACAATAATTTTCACAAGACACCCAAGTCTTCTAGTTGTTTCTCCAGCAGTTAAGAAAAAATAAGGTCTCTTCTTACAATAAAACATTCAGGCATCATGAAGCACCAGTTGTTCCCCCAATAAGGCAGCAGCATCCTGTCCAAAGGGTGCATCGGGGGAATGCCTGCAGCTCCCTGTCCTGCGATGCTGTGAGGAAGATGATGACTGAGGAAGCAAAAACCCATACCTACTCTTTAAGGCTGTCAAGGACTGTGTTTTGGTCAGTTTTCCCAAGAAACTTGGATAAAACTTTGCAGTGACAGTCCTGGCTCTGCAGCTGCTCCTTGAAACCTCCCCCCAAACCCTGCAGTCCCTATGTGCTGACTTCTCACTTATGCTCCCCAAGAGCCAAGAGGGATGATTGCTTGCCAATTCACTCCATCGTCTCCAAAATTTCTCTTCCATTCTTGCCTGCCTTTGCAGTGACACCTGAGAGACTGTGAGGTTGGAAGGACCCATTTGAACCATCTGGTTTGACACCTTGTCTAGCCCAGGCTGGGGAATTGCCCCTGTTTCCCTGCCATGGCTCCTTTCAGTGCCCTGTGCTGGATCCAACACTTGTCATAAATCTTTACTTCAAGAGGAGACTTTGGTCAAGTCTCCTTCAGACATCTCTGTGAGAAGCCCATATTTCCAAGTCTCCTGTTCACAGCCCAGAGAGGTTATTGTAGCTGCGGTGTAAGGTCCCTTTCCAGTGAGCAGGCTCCCACATACAACACGCCACCCAGAGCTAGGCATGGCTACTAGCAGACTTGGTGTCACCTTCTCCAGGCTGCTCAGGGGACTCCTGCTTACATGGCTCTTCCTCAGAGCATCCCTCCAGTGCCGTATTCAGCTGGTTTATACCAGCTATGTCTGTGCTGTCAGATGCATCAGTTCACCCTCTCTGAAGCAAAGTAGATGTGGTTCTGGGGAAAATGTGCTCCAGGGACAGCCCCCCGCAGGCAGCATGGATCAAGCTCTTCTCCATCCCAATCTCTCCCAGCAGACTGGGTGCCTACAAGCTCTCCCCTATACCCTCCCACTGGGTTTTAAAACACACAGCACATGTCCTCAGCATTGGGCTACAGAAACATCACACTGTGACAAATCTATCATTGTGACCTGAGAAACCACTACAAAACCAAGAATATTTCAAAAAAGCTCAGAAAAGAGCCATGCTGAGAGCTGTTTGGACCCTGGAGGAACCCCTCTGAGCAGTGGGACATGAGCTGCTCATTCCCACTGGGCCAGGAGATGAGAATCTGCCTGTGGGATGGGTGCCCTTAGCAATATGGATGTAGACACTGTGACAAATTCATTTCATTGCTTATCCCATAAGCGTGAGCTGACATTGAGCTGCCCTTTCATGCTGCTTCTCTTTCATTCATTGCTCAACACCTCATGTCTTGACATCTCTCACTCATCCCTTTTCTTGCCCTGATGTCCTCTTTTTGACTTAAACCTAAAAACTCACCTACAGTGGAAAGCAAAATAGAAGAGCAAGGAAGAGCAGAGAGGAAAAGGTGAAAGAAAAAAAATGGAAATAATCATGGCATAGTCATAAGAGCAATGTCGTGGTTTAATCCCAGCCAGAAACTAAGCACCACGCAGCCACCTGCTCATTCGTCCCCCGTCCCAGTGGGATGGGGAGGAGAATTGGAAAGAAAAGTAAAACTCGTGGGTTGAGATATGAACAGTTTAATAACTAAAATAAAATAATAACAATAGTAATAATACAAATATAATAGCAATAATAATAATTGTAATGAAAAAGAATAGAACAAAAAGAGAGAAATTAGACCCAAGAGGAGACAAGTGATGCACAATGCAATTGCTCACCACCCAGTGTCCAACACCCGAGCAGTGATCCACCCCCACCCCAGCCAGCTCCCTCCAGTTTATATACTGAGCACGACATTCTCTGGTATGGAATATCCCGTTGGCCACTTTTGGGTCAGCTGTCCTGGCCATGGTCCCTCCCAGCTTCTTGTACACCTGCTTGCTGGCAGAGCATGGGAAACTGAAAAATCCTTAACTTAGGATAAGCACTACTTAGCAACAACTAAAACATCAGTGTGTTATCAACATTATTCTCACACTAAATCCAAAACACACTGTACCAGCTACTAAGAAGAAAATTAACTCTATCCCAGCCAAAACCAGGACAAGCAAAAAGCTAGAAAGATAAAGAAAGGGGAAGGAAAAGCAGAGCAGGGGACCACAGCTGTGGGATGGAGATGGGGAAAGATGTGCAGAAAAAGTGTGGAAAACTTCAGTCAGGGAAATGTGGAAATAGAAGAGGAAAGGAAAAGGCCAGCCTTTTCCCCAGACTGGGGAAAGGCAGTCATCCATCAGTGAATGTAGAGGAGCAATCAACAGTGCAGTACCCCACAACTTGAGAAAATGTGATGGTGTGGACTGGGTCACACACTCCCTGCACGCAGCAGGCACACAGCTAATGCTTCACCAAACAGCGGGTGCCCAGGTGGGCACAGCAGCACAGTGAGGTCTGAAAGTTTCCTACAGGTGCGACCAGCCCAGAGAGCATGATAGCAGCCTGCCATGCACTAGACAGGACTTTTTAGCAGAGCATTTCCCCCATTAACTCAGACATCTTCAGCCCCACTGGCCCAGACTGGCTGATTCCTTCTTTGTTCACAATTTCCATTTGCTTTATCAGTCACTGATTTTGCTGGTCTCCTTCACATCCTGTCCCTCTGAGCTCCTTGGCTGTGCTTCCCCTCTGCTGGTATGTCTAGGAAAGAAGCTCAGGGTCTCAGGCATTTCTGCTCTATCAGTCATTTCAACACCATCTCCTAGTGAGCTTCCCCAGGGACACAGTGACAATGCAGAGCTGAACTGCTCCAGCACAGGCAAAAGAGATGCTCAAGGACACTTCAGAGGCCAAGTACCATGTGTCAACTTCTGTCAGGTCTTGTAGGGACTGACTTCTTACCTGCACCAGGGCTGAGGTATGAGGAACAGTGTGGCTCCCTGATCGCATCTCTGCTCAAGACTCTTCATCTTAGAGGCTGGACAACAAACATGGTGACGGAGCCATTCCCACCTGACATTACCCCATGGAGGGCAGAGAGCAAAGACACTTTTTGATGACTGAAGAAACCACATTTTTAAATTAAGACTCCAGCCCTTCACTTAAACTATGACACATGTGCACATCATCACACCGTCCCCCATGGGCTTGGAGCAGAAGCCGCCTCTCGTACCACTCCTGCAGCTTTACCTGGGAGCAGAATGGTTAGCTAATTAGCCTGGCATGCACACGGCTGCATCGCGGGAAGGTTTGGCTTTGGGGCTGATCCCAGCACCAAGGTGCCGATGGGAAGGCGAGCCCCACCCTTCGGACCGGGATAATATTTTTCTAATGCCTTGCACTGGTTGGCTTTTGTTTTGCTGAGCTGTTGCTATGCACCTGAGGCTGCGCAAGGGAAGTCGGCTCTCCAGAGGAAACAACACTGGCAAAAAGTCACCAAATCATTGTTCTGGCTGCTTTCTGTGTCATGAACAAACACATGAATCTGCACTTGTTTATCGGGAGGCACAAGGGCAGGATTTTGCCGGTTATCCGCAGAGGTGATTTGTCTATTGGACCTGCTAGTCTCAGTGGCAGCAGTTAGCCCCCAAAACAAAACCAGGAAGAGACTAAGTGTTCCCATACAACTTCCAGCACAATCAGCAGCCCTCCTAGAAAGCGCCTTTTAAACAAGAAATGGGAGAGGGAAAAAACAATTAGCACCAGAGACTTTATTAAAAAAAAAAAAAAGAAGACAATTCTTCCATTAATCAGACCCTTATCAGCAGCAAGGTGATATAAAGCCAGGGTTTAATTGGAACTGAGAAAATGTGTTTGTGCTGGTGTGGAGAGCCTTGTCTATGCGAGCAGGAATGTGGCCTGCATCCTGTTTTCTTTACCAATGGGGGAGGAATCCACTCCGCGATTCCTTGAAAGGCTGCGGCGTGTTTTCCACCAGCTCCATGCTGGGTTTGTGAATTAGGTTCCTGCTTCTTAGCATCCTGGAGAGCAGCTTTGTGCTCAAAGGGATCCCAAAACACTGGCTATGTTTTGTAGGAAAAGAATGCCATCCTTCCATTGATAGCAGCAGGTGCCTCGGCACCTGGCACCCGCCGTCCCTTCATGCTCCATTCCATTCCCCTGCTGTCTGTGAACAGAAGGACAATTCCCAAAGCAGGGAGATATGAGATCCCAGTGTTGGTTTACTCACTGCCCACTGCCCCCACTATTCACCTGTGCCTTTGTAAAGGGCAAGACAGGCAAAACTTGATTTGTAAAGGGCATGGGAGTCAAAGAGGAAGCCCAGTGTGGGTTGTGCTCCATCCTTCAAGAGGTGAGCAGTTGCCTGGGGGTGCTGAGTGCCCTCAGCTCTCAGGGAGATCAAGAAAAGGCAGCATGCATGGGATGCTCCTCCAGTCCATCTGCTCCTGTTACCCCATGAGGTACCTTTGAAGGGCACTTGATCATTGCCTTCTTCATGGTAAATACTCAGGGATGGTGTTCAACCTCTGTCAGCTCCTTAGCTCCATCCCCAGCACCAGGAAGGGCCTCTCTGATTCACCCAGGCCTTTCCCCTCCACCAGGGGTGCTTTCTGCTTCATTACCTCTATCCCTTTTTAGCACAGCACTCAACTACTTCATCCCATGGTGCTGTTGGGTGCTTTGCTGAACTTTCACCCTGTTTCAATACCATGGCATTAAATGTTAGGCTATCTTTAACACCAGGATACATAAAATCTATAAACACCTTTTCTCCTCTTCCCAGCCCCAACCTCTCAAAAAGGGAATTGCAGTCATGCCTCCAACCTGCTTTTTGTCAGTGCAGTTACTCCCGGGATGAAGAGCCCCAGCCCAAATTCAACAGCCTTTTCTGCACCAAAACTCTAGTCGGCTTGGATGGAGATGTCACCTGCACAAACTTCTTAGGACTCTCCTTGGAGCACTGGCCACACAAGTATGAAGTTTGGCTTTCCTAGGCAGGAGTGGGAATGTCACCCAAGAGCAAGTTTGCAGAAGTGTGGCAAATTCACCCAGCGTTGCAGCCCAGCATAATTAAGCAGCATTCTTATTCACGTCATCTCCTGGCTTGGCATAGGTTTTATTATAGTCATTACAAAGACAGATATTACTTTTGGATTGACTCACTTGATGGGTTGATCAGCACTTTATTGTAGCCTCCAGTTATAGCACTTTTTATGGCATCCAGAAGAACTTAACCATTAGCACACTATTAGGAAGAACACTGGCAGCTGATTAAGTTGCTGAAGGTCAAAGACATTTTTCTTAATTGCTCCATGTGTGCTCCCTCCTCCTCCCCCTCCAACAGAGCTGGAGGGAGATCATTCTGTTTTAATAATAAAGTCACAGAGGCATACCTCGTATTTGCCATCAAATCTCCAGGGAGGGGGTTATTCACCATTTCAGATCTTGTCTAAACTGTTATGGTCTTGTGGCTGAAATGAAGTCTTGGAGGTTTTCATAGCATGTATTGAAAACTACAAACCCCCCCCCCCCAAAACATCAGGGTGACTTATTGAATTGGTTAACACATATTGCAAATAATGTGCTATTAGTCTCATAATAAAATGAATGCACGGCTATGCTCAAGGGAGATCTCTGTCTTTGGGAGGAAAGGGAATATGATTTCCCAGCCTCTGTAGACTCTCACAACTCCTAGGTATATTGCCAGAACAACCCCGTCACAGACAAGGGATCCCAGAGTTCATGGAAGTCTTTCTGATCAGCTTTGTCATTCTTTCCTTTGGAATGCAGCACTTCAGGTGTTTTCCTGTTAATTCACAAGGGAAAGCTGTTCAGCAAGGTGTTCATACCCTGTCCTCTGGACTACACCAACTACACACTGAGCTGTACTTCCAGCATGCTCCAGATGCGCTACAGGAATGACCATTTCCAGCACAGATGCTTTAACAGAGCCAGTAGCATCCTCCCTCCCCCTCACCAACAAAACTGGAGAAAAAGAGTTTGTTTCAATCAGAAAACAAGCTGTCTTCCCCTCTGTGCTCCTCGTCTAGGCAGCATGCACCCTCTGGGATCACAGCAGACGGTGAAAGGGAGGATACCCCTCCGCTACACTGCTTCCAAAGAAATCCACACTGTGAGCCTGGGAGAGCAACCACCAGCCTTGTGCTCCTGGAGAGGGTGCACATCCAGTGATGGGACGTGGCTCTGCTGACTGCTGGCTTTGGCTGCAGGGTGAGTTGAAGGCTTCAGCTCCCTTCTCATACAGTGTGTGGCTAAGGGTGTTCACACCTTCCATGCTTCACCAAGCTCCTTGTGGGATCACGGATATACTTACCTGGAGCTCATTGCCAGGGTGGGGCATGAGCCTGTATTCGTTACTCAGAACAGCTAACGAATACAGTTTTAAACTGTGTGATTACTTAATCTGACTGTGCCCATTTAAATCTACTGCTTCAACCTCCACCCTCTCAAAAGCCTCCTGTTGTCACCTGAGATGAGAAACAAAAATCACTAGAAGCCATTTCTATGGTAAATTCCACCTGCAAAATCTCGATGGTCTTGTTGGCCTCCCACATTTCAGACTCTCAGCCAGACGTTTAGCTGCTCACAGGGCTTCATCTTTCAGCTCCCGACTCATCTGACCCAGCTGAAATCACTAAACCATCAGAAACCTCCTCCCTCACTTCTCCTGAACTGAATTTCTACCAGCTCAGTTTTCCCACTGGGTTTAGTCTGGCATCAGAGTCAATGCTAGAGGATAAAGGGGGGATGAGGACCAAAGGGTGCAGATTTGCCCTGTTGAAGGTTGTTAAGTCAACCTTGTCACTTCAAGAAGCTTTTCCCTCAGGGAGGTCAGTGAAACCATCTCGCCTTTGCAGGGCAATCTGGTGGAGCAGTGCTTTGAAGAGGAACACGTGTTTCCTTTTAACAAGGGAGTGCCTGTAAGGTCTCCTCAAAGGTCTTGGAGAAGTTAGATGAGTGAGAGACACACGGTTTCTCATCAGTGAGCAGGTGTGAGGTTGAGGAAAGGACTTCAAACAGGTTCATAGGCTGTATAATGTTCCCGCTGTGTGTCAGAGGAAGGTTTGACAGATGGAGATGTGCTTCACCCAACAGTTTCATGCCAGCTCTGCCTGCCTCAGCTTTCCTACCAATCCCCTCTTAAAGGAAGTGATTAAGGGTTAAACTTGAGACCTAGCTCCCATGGGAGGAATTTCAGTGTTTTGTACTTCACTGTTGCCTGGATCAGATAAAACAGGTTGTGGTCAGTTAGTGTGATGTCCAGACCTGGGTGTGACATCCAAAGAGCCCATGGCTTTTCTTGCCCCACAGCTAGGAGATCCTGAAGATGTGGGATGCAGCTGACGGCAGAGAGCTCACCAGCCTGTGGCAGAAGGCATGAATTATGGAGCTTACATCCACTGTAGATCCACTTGTTCCCCACTCCAGCTAGCTCAAGACAACCAGTCAAGTCAATAATCTTCATACCCAAGGATACTGGGGCTAGAGACAAGATTTAGCAAATTTAAACACAGAAGTTTAATCAAGCCTTCTATTTCCTTGGCTAGAACTACCCGTGGACACATGCCGTATCCTGCCATAGTCTGACAGGTGCAAGCCAAACCACATGGTTGCACCCTGGCCATGGCCAAGATGACTGGAGAACCTCTCAGTGGTGGAGAACACTGAGAAGCTTCCATTCCATTGAATTACATTATTCTAACCTTGGCATTACAGCACAAGTGCTCACAGGAGGTATTTCCCAGAGAGACCTTTTGCAGAATATCTTCCTCAGTGCTGTGTAGCTTCAGCTTTAGTCACCTGCAGGAGTGAAAGATTTCTGTAATAGATTGAATCCTATAGATAGAGACGTAGCTACTGGAGAGGCCACTGGTACTGTCTGGGGGGTCTGTACCGCTGGACCATATTCAACCTCCACAGGGCCCCTGATCTTGTAGCTCAGGCCACAGGTGCTGAAATCAAAGGCACACGGACCAGCTGATGACCCATGGCAAAGTATGACCCTGCACCCATTATTCAGTGTCCCTTCCCCTCCTGTTACACCCTAGGTCTTATTTCATAAGGCCCGGCTCTTCTGCAGGGTGATCCAAACCAAAACAGTGCAAAATTACAAAATGCCAGGCAGGAAAATCTTATAGCAAAGCAGGTATCTGCCATGGACAGCTGCTTCTTTCCATCAAAGCATCAACGTGCTGGCCTTGAAAAGGCATCCACCCAAATAGCCCTCACTCAAAGCATCCTTCTATTTTTATGTCAACACATCTTCTCCCAAGCAGAACCTATCAGTTCAACAAATACGAGACGTGAACAAAGTCCCATCAAAAAAAATATTGCCTAACCTGATGAGGACAGAACTGTCCCATAGTGCAGAAGGAAAGTTAGCTGCCTATGGGCCATCTAGAAAGGGCCCTTGTTCAGGAACTCCTGCTGCAGAAAAAAATGCCAGAATCACATGCAGGGCACAAGAGATCCACTTTTATGGGAACTGTCAATCATAAAAAAGACTGCTCAATCAAAATGTTGTATCTTAGAAAAGACACCCTATCACTTATACTTTAGAACTGGCTTTGGAAGTTGCCTGCTTTCCTGGATTTTCCTCTTAATTAAAGTTTTGTTATTCTGTTCTTTCCTGTTACATGTGAGAATTTATAAAATATGCCTCCAACCAGCTTCAGCTAATCTTCACCACTGAATTCAATAACCTCAGAATAAGCACAGTCCTGTCTTCTCCCTTTGCACCCTAATTAAGGTGCTCTTAAACATCTCCCTTCTCTTCTTCCCTTGGGTGATACCTAATTAGCTCTTGCAATTAAAACTGTACCCGAAGGACTGGGCTTTGCACAGATGTTGGCATTGTTCCAGGCAACACCATTGGGTTACTGCCAGGCTCAGGTTGCTCCTCAGCACTTGGTGGCCTTATAGAAGATCCTAGCAAGGAGGTCTTCCGAGATTTTGTGATCAGGGCCTTGGGGGACTTTTCTGGATGTCTGGCCTGTGGTATTTTTAAACTGTTTTTCCAGAGAAGTTGACTTCCAGTATTTCCTTCTGTAGCATTCACCGGTGAGTCCAAAGGTTCCCCGAGTGAATGTGGATAGCCTGCCCTGGAAGATTTTCCATCATTCAGCCCTGTGTCAAATTTTCCTCTGTCCATTGATCTTAGGGCCAGGAAAAAAAAACAAAAACAAAAACAAAAAAACAACAACAAAACACAACCCACCCACAAATGGATTAGTTCAAATTTTCTCTTTCCCTGTTTGGATGTCTCGCTTCAAGCCCACATACTGTAGCAGGGTTGGAGAGCATTTCTTGTGGTCCCACCTCCAGCAAATGTGATGCTCCCCTTGTGCTATTACCCTCGCAGCTGGCTGGGCCTCGAGCTGCCCGAGCAGGGATGCTTTATTCTCTGAGACCGAGGGCTGACTAAGCTCATAGTTCTGTGATTTAAGAAAGACAAATAAAAGGCTGGGCCCACAGCTGACTCAATAGATGTTCCAGATGATGGTGAAATCTTTCCTGGGAAATGTATGAATTTTCAACAGCCCTCAGCTTCCTCATTCACACCACCTGAAATCAGTCCAAGCAGGACACTATGGAAATTATCCCAAACAGGCAAAATTTGCAGGCCTGTTCTGGAACAAGTTTGAGCAGAAGAGGGGAGAATTGCACCTTAGATATTATACATAGGAAATTTGCAGGTTTTCAGGGTATCTTTTTTTCCCTTTTACCTGTAATTCAAAGTCCTTTTTATCATGGACCTTTATCATTAAAGTATAGAAACTATGTCTTCTTGTCGTAGAAACATCTGGAGGACCCTGATTTTCCAACACTTTAACTCCAAGTCACAGGGTGGAGGCTTGGCCATGAGAGATGCAGCTCAGCCAAGAAAGCTGGGCAGTAGGAAAGGATGGGGCTGTAGGTCTCTGAATTACTGTTCCCAGGAAGCAGCCATTGAAACCCACGAAGAAGTCCTATGGTTTCTGGGTATGCAGTAAGCATAGTGCTAGCTATTACATTAATGTTTCTTTTTTATTCCCTTCTCATAGTTATGCTATGAGATTCACTGAGTTAACTACACCAGAATAATCAATGGCCTGGTCTTCAGGCAAAGACCATCAAATGGATGATGGCTATTTAACTGTACTTTTTAAAAAAATAAATAAATTAAAACAATCAGCAAAACTCAGATCTAAAAGTTGGTGGGTGTGGGAGAGGGTGTGTGGTTGCTCTGTCCCTGTGATGCCAACACCCACTGTTCCCCAACTTTTGAGGAAAAGGACTCAGCCGTGGGAAAACAGGATCCCTTGGCACAAGGATTCAAGCTGGTCTCAGCATCCACAGCCCTAAGCACAATAAGTTGGTGATAATTTCACATCTATGTTCCCACAGACATCTAGAAAGGAACGAGGTATTTATTTTAACTTAAGGAATGTTTAAGCCAGCTAGATGGATTCACTTTGAACTGAAATTTGAACCATTCACAAGACTACACAGCCTCCCAATTCTCACCCAGCTCTGCTGTCCCACTCACTTTCACAGTGCTTTTGGCCATCTGGATTTCTTTCATTTCATCCACCACCTCCCAGCCATCAAATAAGGAAGAAAAATGTATTGACTTTTATTATTATTTATTAAAAATTAAATTTTGCAAATTACTGTCTAAAAAAGTCAATAGATTTAAATAAATATACAGATTTCAGGATGCTACATATGGTATGTGTGCAATAAGTCACTTAAAGAGGAGACATTATACACACAAGGAGATATACATAGTACTTTACAGCAGTAGTTTTATTTTAAATTACTAGGCTCACATTAAACCATGTGCAAAGTTTCCTCTGGAACAAATCCTTTCAGGATTTTTTTTTTTCAGAATGACTCAAACCTTCAGAAGGTCAAATATAGAAAAGATTCTCTGCAGCTTTGGGGACCAAATGATTAGTCTGCTGTTTCATTTACAATACAATCAATTGGTCTCATTTTTTCCCCCTCTAGGGCTTAAAGCATAATCAAGGGAGTATTTTGTATGTCCAATGGGACTACATTTGCAACAGCCACAGATTTTGGTCCACCACCAACTTCAAGCAGCCTTTTTAAATGCCTCATGTAATACTGGATTGGGCAGCAAGGGGGATCCAACAGTGGTTCCAGGAGAGCAATTGTTTGTCTGCACTAATCAGATGACAGCTGCAGCCACGATTTATAATAGAAGTTCATCTGCCCAGGCAAACAAAAGTGCATTTGTGATACAGCTCCAGAGCCTTCAGACTGTGTTTGCCTGCAAGATTGGTTTCTAGGTCCTGGGCTCAGTATTTTTTCCAAATTATTCCTTCCTTCCTCTGGGCCAGCAGCACCGTGCTGCTCCATAGCTGTGGAAGCTGCCATGATTCTGGCATGGGTTTAAATCCCAGCCTTTCTTCTAAAGCTATGCAGGCAGTGGTGTGCTCTCTTCTTACCAATCCTTTCCTCCACATCAATCCCACCTGCCTGCCCCCTGCCTAATGCATTCTCTATTCAGGTTACACTTCTCATAGTGACATGCTATCCATATACTGGTCATTTATTATACAGAGCCTGACTCAGAGACCTGATCTAAGCGAAGCAGCAAGCAAGCCTTTGTGTGCTATTTTCCCACCACCCATCTTCTCTGCCCCTAGCCTCTCCTTTCAGGCAGAGCTGAAAGAAAGCTGGGATATTAGGTTAAGAGCTGGAAGTACTCTACCCCACTAAGGGTATGTCCAAGGAGATGAGACAGATTCACAGCACTGAACTCATCCAGACTAGCAGCTCGGCTCTGCCTCGGACCCAGCGGGGCTCCCTCCCCCAGGCTACATGGAGCTGCATGCACGGGGCTCCTGCTGAAACACAGCTCCACTTCAGCCTCCCCACCCCTGCCACTGCTGTGCCTGATAGCAGGGGTCATGCTCAGATTTGATGCAAGCTCCAGTGTAAGCAAGCTATCCTCCACCTAAACAAGAGCCACTTAAGGATGGCTCTTCAGTGAATTTCTCAGCCAAAGAATGCCACTGACTACTCCGTTGGCTTTCCGGCTTCTAGATGATATATATTTTTTAATAAAAACTGGGAGCTGTTTTACCATGGGAGTCTCATTCATACGCACATCGCACTGTCTGCCAAGTAAGAGAAAAAAGTGCAAAGGTGGGCTCACGCTAGAGGCAGTTTATCCCCATCTACAGTGACCAGCCAAACCACCTCTGAATGGGGCCAAGCTGGAACCATGCTCAAACACGGCTCAAGGGCAGAGCAGACCAGGCAGTGACACGGGCTCAGTGCTGCCAGGTCCAGCACTGCATAGAGCTGTCTGGTTTGCGAGAGATTCAACTGCCCTGCGCGGGCTGACCCTCTGCCTAGGACTCCAGTGCAGAGTTAAGCTAGTACTCCTCCAGCAAGACCCTTGCCTGATCCAAAAAGGCACAATTCAGCTCCACGACACATCAATGACTGTATAGAGAGACAGTTTTCCCTTTACAACAGTCTCTGGAGTGCATGCAGTACTGGTTCACGCAACAGGAGCATGGAGACTTCCACTTCTTCCCCCTTCCACTCATGGCCTTTCCTTCAGCTCTAAGTACCCACAGCGGAGTTAGTGGCACCCACGGGACTCCAAATTCTTCTGGTGAACTTGGTATGCACCTGCTTCTTATCTCTTCTTCTTCTAGATGTTTTTCTCCCAAGGCAAAACTGTTGGCTATGCATTCCTCCGAGAACGGTGCTGATGTTTGCTGAACCGCAGACTGGAGACGGCAAGATCCCTGTAAACAGAAGAGACACAATATTCATTCTCCAGTCCATTTTCCTACTACTCAGCAACAGCCCATATTATGATATTTGTCTACCCCTCGCCAAGATTTATTGTGAGGCAGAAGAGGGGGGAAGGAAGAAGGGGAATTTCTAGCTGCAGCTGTATTAAGCCACAGCGGAGATCCATCTAGCCCAATATCCTCTTTCCACCAGTGGCCGGTGGCAGAGGATTCAAGGAGTCCTGCAGCAGGGCATGACCCAAGTGATGCTTTCCCAGATCTGCCTTGCAGAAAGTGTTCCCATTGCATCTGATTTAACTGCCACCAGGAGACCAACCCTCCGTCAGTTTGCCAGCTCCCTTTAACTCATTTACACTTCTGGAGTCCGCATTTTTTTTCCAGCAGGGAGTTCCGCAACTCACTGATGTGATGTGAGAAAAGCTGTCTCCTTTGGTCCAAAGTTGCTGCCCAATCAATCATTTTCCTACATGATGCTGTCCCTTCCCCCGCTTCTTGTACATTGCCCATTTGCCTGTCCCATATCAGAGGAATTTCCCAGTCCAATCAAGAATTACATTTTATGTAATATTCCTCCAGTTTTGGAAGGACACAAGCAACCCTGGTTCCCTCAGCTGTTAGCCTTCAATTCTACAGAAAGCAGAAATAGTCAAGTATACTCATTTACAAGGAGACAAGAGGGAGAAGTCAGGTCAAATCCAAGTGGTAACTGCAGTCTGGGGTCACAACCGCAGATCTTAAAGTGCTTATGAGGGATGTTCAGAGTGGGTTTAAGTGGCATGCTCACCTGAGAGCTCTCAGCAGGCCATGATGGGAAGGCCTCATGCCAGCGGTCTGCAGAGATTTCACTGATGCTCCAGAGCTCACTGGGAGCTTCAGATTCTGGAGATACCTAATGAGCAAGAGGAGACGCATGAACGACTCACGTCCAACCATGCTGTGGTAAGTACCAGGGGGAGTGTTGCTCTAACATCACCAGTGACAGACTAAGACAGTTGAATGCATGTTTTTGAAGGGTTAATTGCAGCTATTTGAGAGCTATTCATAGCTCACTTTTACTGCTATCCTCTTCTGTCAGACCTCACTCTATTCACAGTCATATTTAATGATTGGGGATTTTAGCTATTGCCTTGCTATGAAATTAATGACAGATCTCTACAATGACTTTGCTCCCCACCTCCCCACAGTGTAAGCACTCCTCTATGCTGCTGGCTGAAGTGAGACAACTGAGAGCCCATGTGCACTATAAAAAGAGATGGCTACAGAAGATATTTGACTTCTGGGTCCCAGCTCACAGTGGTCCTAGTCTCCTGCAGCCTCTCCCACCTGAGCCATGCAAGAGACACTAGTGTCCCAAAGCTTCACACCCTCTGCTTGTTCCTCTCCCAGCATGCTGCCGGTTCCTCCCTTCCCACCAGCGCACCTAGCACTTCCTCAGCCTCCTGGCAGCAGGAGGGATGGAGGTAACATTGCTTCATATCAGCTAGTAAAGAGACTATTGTACAACAAAAACACCCTAGTGACACTTTGCCAGGGCCTCTTGGGAGGGTTATGAAAGCCACTAGACAAGTTCCAGCTGTTTGCAAAGAGCTGCGCAGACATCCCCAGGGAGGCTGTAGAGTTACTGCAGCTCCTAAGCTTTGTCTGTCTGCTTGCATCCTTGCCGAGCAACCCCCGGGGACATCCCCAGGACCCCCTCGACTTACCCAGGCTCTGCTTGGCAGAAGGTGACACAGATGTTGTCCCTCCAGTGCGAGCATTCGCACCTGCTGAGCGATCTCTTGCGCCGCCTTGGCGGGCTTCCCAAGCCATAGGGAGCGGTGTGTCTGTTAAAAACAAAAGAAATCAGCTATGCAACTTTTTATTAGCCAACAGGTTTATAACAGTGTCCTGGGAGGCAGCCAAGCCAGTGCCAGGATAATAAAAGACTCATCTACAGACATAAGGTGAAAAGGTCACTGATATGTCTAAGCCTTTAAACTCCAGCTGCTCTCCCACCTACTGTTTTCCCCACCCTACCCCTCCCAGGGAGATTGCCAGTATGTGCTGGGTTGCCAGTGGAATTTTCTCTCCTTGCAGCAGCCCAGGCACCCGTGCAAGGGTCGCCGCATGGACTAGGCGAGCTGGCTGTTCACCTGGGTGGCAAAGCACACGAGGAGCGTGGCTGCCCCAGTTCACTAGCCCCACCAGCAGCAAGTGACCAGTTTTTCAAGCACAAAGATATCAGGGCTTTCCCTCCCCCCATGGGTTTTAACACACAGGACGTAGTACAAATGAAGATGTCTTGGGGCCATAACAGGTTCTTCTGATCACAGCATGCTTTCAGAGCTGTTAGCACATTCCCGCTCCATCTTTGATCACAATCTACTCTCCCAGAGGGTTTAGGACTGGCAGTGACTGCAACTATTCTCCGAGCAAGCAGTGAGTTGTAATTGCACGTTAGCAAGCATGATTATAACCACACCTGAGTACATGTGTTTTGCTACAGTGTGATGGCTATTGGTCTGAATCTGCTCGGAAAGCAGCTCTAGCATTCTTGAGGGCAGGACTTGGCAGCCACAGGACTTGAGTGCCAGCCCACCACTGTCTCATTAACAATACTGGCAGTCAGCAGTCAGGGTTGCAGTTCGCAAGCGGGTAGAGTAACTTTCTGACTTGCAGCTATAACATCTTGGTGTTGCTTTCGGCTCACAGAGGTACAAATCTCAGAAAAAGATGAACCCGTGAGGAAGCAGCGCCCTGTGCTTTCACCCCCTTCCCCTGTGGGTAATACTGAAACTCCTGAGCAGAAGCACAGCTTGGCCCCTTCTAGATGTTGGAAAGGACTGGACTTGCAATGCTCTCCAGAGCAGGTGCTACAAGAGCCTCACAGCACTGGGACCCCTTCTCACCTTCCTCTAACCTAACCCCATCCTCGATCAGAAAGTACAGTCACTTACTCAGCAACAGAACCACCCCCCGCAGAAAGCCACATTCACTCTCACCCAGGTGTGTTGACCCAGATGATATCCAGGTGACAGAAGTAAATGCATTCCTTATCCAGCCAGCTGTTGCAGGAACATCGCTTGGTCCTCGGGTGTGCGGCCAGGTGGGACTCCAGCGGAGGATGGCCCGTACCTGCAGCAGAAGGAGGAAGGGATGAGTTGGAGGCTCGGTGCAGAGCCCTGGAATGCCCATCAGTATGTCACCTCTGCAATTACACCCCCGGTAAGGACGACAGTGGTTTCAATATGCAGGCAGTTTTGCAGGAGGTGCAGCCTTAGGGATGAGGCTGCGGGATCCTGAAGGACTTGCGCAACCCTGGCAGCAGCAGGGGCTACCCCCGAGAGCCAGGGCACCCTGCAATGCCCCCCCAGCCCGCAGCCAGCCTTCGGGCAGACCCCAGGTCACCCCCTTCAGCCCCACTCCCCCAGCCGAGGAGGCGCAGATGCGTCCCCCCGCCGGGGCAGGCACGCCCGGGGGGGGCACAGAGGCCCCCCCCGCCTCCAGCCCGAGGCTCACCATCTTCCAGGAGGGCGCAGAGGGCGAGCGCCAGCAGCACGGCGCCGGCGGGGGGGCTAGGCATGGCCGCAGGTCTCGCAGGCGTGGGGCTGGGACGGCCGGAGAGAGCTGGAGGCTTCGGGCTTTGGGGTTTTTTCTCCTTCCCGCCCCCCCCCCGGCTCTCCCGCTGCTCCTCCGTGCGCTGCTTTAGCCGGAGCCGCCGCGATGCCTGTGGAGCCGGCGGGCGCCTGGCAGGTGCTTTATAGCCCCGCCGCCGCCGCGTCACGGCCCCGCTCCGCCCCGCCGCGTGGAGCGGCCGCGGGGGGAAACAAGCGGGGAGCGGGCACGCGTGGGGGGGGTGGCGGCCCCCCGCGGGCAGACAGCCAGCCGGACGGACCGACC
>NW_010972953.1:6970132-7126906 GCF_000737465.1 Haliaeetus leucocephalus | reverse complement strand
CCCCGCCGCCCGCTGCCAGCCCCGCCGCTCCGCGGGCTGCGCGAAACACGCGTGGGCCCTTCCACCTCCCCGCGCAGCGAGGGGCAGGGGAGCGCGGAGTCGGGGTCGGGACGGGGCGGGGAGAAAGTTGCCGGGAGGTGGCGGAGAGGCGACGCGGCGTGGGGCGGCCGTGCGTGGGGCTACAGTGTGCGCGCTGCTCCGCGGGTGTGGGGTTGTGTGTGTTGTGTGTGTGTTCTATCCCCTGGCGGTCCCGAGTGGGGGCTGCGGCTGCTGCTGCCGCTGCCCCCCAGCCGGGGGGGTGGTTAGGGTTCGGGTTAGCCGGGGCCGGGGGTCGGAGCCTGCCGGCAGCAGGTGAAGGCAGGAGGTAGTTTGCAGCCGCCGCCGGCAGATGGAGCGGGAGGGGTGCAGGCAGCGCTTGCCGCCGTGGGAGCCCGCTGCCCGCCGGCCGCCCCACGCGTGGGGGTGGATGCCGCCCCCAGGCGCTTCCCCGCAGAGGCTCCCCCGGGCTGCTCCTCCGGGTCGTGGCAAAACCTGGGCGAGTGAAACCAGACGGTTTAGCAGGCTAACCTGGTCTGCAGGGGAAAGCTGATTTCCCCTGGGTGAACTAGGTAGAATTCAAGACAAGTTAAATGTCAAGTAAAAGTGTTACTCAGTTCAGGAAAATACAACTGTTGAATGAAAGTTCCCGCTTTGTCTGTCTTTTTTTTTTTTTTTTATGAAATCAATATAAAGTCTTTTGCTAGGTTCAGCAGTTAAAATTTCTTGCAAGAAAACTGTCCGACCACTCTCTGATTTTGCTTCAACATTAATGATGGCATACTCAACACTATCTGCACATTTTTAGGGTACAAAGAATATAGAAGTCACCTCTTGGCCTGCATGAGGAGACAAGCAAAGCAGCTTCATCTTGCCCATCGTGTGTGTCATGCAGAAGTAGGAAACTGTCCTCCAGAGAAGCGTTGCGTACTGACCACAACAGGGATGGGTAACAGCTTCCAGGCACCCCGTATCCCCTGGGGCCACCACTCCAGCTCAGAGAGGCAGCTCCTGGCTTCACAAATCTTGGGTAAATCTTGGGAGTGGAGTACGCCTAGGAGCCTGAGCAGGTTAGAAGAGCCAACAAAGAACTACCGCACTTGACTTTCTCACGATGTTTTTAAAGGCTTTGTAGGAAAGGGAGTGTATTTTTATTTGTTTACAATGAACAGTTTAGGGGTTTATTGCACTGTTGTCATGAACAGATGCAAGATGATGGCAATTACAGTGAATCAGTGTGAGGTCTCATGCAAAGTGTAACACGTGCATGGGGAATGGAAAGAGAAATAAGAAAAAGTGCAGTAAGCCAGTGTGGAAAACAGCTTTCATCTCAGCAATAGCTTCTGCTCACAGCATCTCATGGAAGCAAAACGGGTTATGATTGCATTCCTGCAAACAACGACAAGAGGCTTTAATGTTCACTCAGACCAAGCAGCAGTGTGAATCCCTCTCTGTATTCATGCAAGATGCATGCAGAAGATGTGTGCAGCGGAAAACCCACAGTGGGATCAAAAAGATATGCTATGGGGAAATTATTGCTCTGTTCACCAAACTCTGACTATGATGGCCCATGAGAGTGCAGGTACTGTCAAGAGCTCTGTTTACCGAGTGGGGATAAAGTGAGAGGGCACAGGAGGCCAGAGCAGATGAAAAATGTACATCTAGGAACGGAGCTAAAATTGCAGGGTCGAGGACATGTTAGGCAGAGAAAAGCAGGAACAGTGAAAATTTTATTCTAAAATAATAAGAAAACAAAGTTATAACTGATAAAATAAAGCTTCAGTGTGAGAGGCAAACAGGTAGAGGGAAGTTTTTAACCTCTGTACCAATGCAACAATCACTCTAAAGAAAACAGGGAAATACAATAGCAGCATTACCTGTTACAGCCCATATTCCAGCTGTGCCAAGTTTCAGAGTTATGTCAGAGCTCAGATACTGTGTGACATTCCAGATGCTAGTTCAATGATAAGCTAAATTCTCTTGGCTCCAGTTTCTGTGGTCCTCATTCTGGTCACTGCAGGGTGAAAGAAGATATCCTCGACGTGGGGAAGGTAACGCAGCAGTATTTACCCACACAGAGGAAAGGCTGGGTAATAAATGACATCATTTTGCTTAAAGAAGGGGCTCCTAGCAAAGGTACTACCAGTCATTTGCATGAAGTATAAGACAGAGCCACAGTAATATGGCTTCCCAGGATTCACTTACTGAAAGGGTCAGCAGAGAACTTTGTCACATGAAGACCCCCTCATGTCTCCAGGAAGGAAGAAGAGTCTCAAGTTAACCTGAGTTTTTGGAGATATGGTTCAAGCTATTTCCTTTACCAGACTCCCTTTGTGGCCATAGCTTTGTCACTTAGCTTATATTTTGAAGAAGTGCCTGAAGCTACATGTAACTGTCTGTAAAGATCTCTTACTGTGTTGCTAGAAGAAGACAAGTGCCCAGATATTTGCTAGGTAGCTGCCTTTAATGCCAGGTGCAAAAACATCTTTACAAACCCGACCTTTCATCCAAGATTTGTCACTTGTTTTCTTCATTTCTCATAAATCCCAAGAGATTTACACTGTCACAAAAAACAGAGCAAGTGTTGCACCCTTTTGTTCATATATGCCTACTGAATGGAGTTTGAACTAATTTTTTTCTCCAGGAAATACCCTACTGTGTTGGGCAGGCACAAACCTGACCAGCACACATGTGGATGTTTGGCACCAGTGTTTCAAAGATCTTAAAGGATGTGGGGCTATGGACAAAAGACTCTGTTTGTTGCAGGGATGTAGGAACCCTGCAGAGGAGAGGTGGGGTTGGGATTGCATTGACCAGAACTGCTTTGAACTGACCCTGCTCTGAGAGCTTTGTCCAGAGCTACAGAATTTCTGTGTGAAAAAGACCAATGACTTTTTAAAAAGTAATTTGCCTTTAGGCTTGCGAAGAAGAACGTCCAGACATAGAGTGAAACAGCTGTCTCAGCATCAACCATCCCCACAGAGTATCATTCTGGTGTCTAACTATAGTGGTTTCAAGAGTAGCTACTCATTTTAGGCTGAATGTTCAATCGCACTTTGTACTATGGGCTGGGGGGTTCAACTCGGCCTGGGAACGGTGGTTCTCCTTGACCTTCTAGATGCAGAGAAGCCGCACTGCTCCTGCAACTGTCCCTGTTCCCCTGATAAAGAGCAGGGGCTGCTGCTTCCCAGGGCCAATCCTCCTGGCATTATCACCACACCAAAATCACTAAGAAAAACAACAGGCTGGAGCAGAGGGACGGGTCCATGCTACACAAACACGGCTTCCAAAGAAGGAACAAAGGCATACACAGGGTCCTAAATGCCAAAGATGGGCTTTGCCTCCTGCAGTTATTTTTTCCCTTTTGTTTCTGACTGTAGGAATACATTGTTCACTTCATTGTGAAGAGTTCCAGGCAGACATGACGAAAGGGACAAAACAGCTCAAGAAAAGAGACGTCCCGTGCAGCATTCATGAAATGTGCTGTTTGGAAACAAGGAACGAGCAAACAGGAAAGTGCTTTAACCATTGAGAAGGCGGGATCCCAGCATGTTCTTGGCACCAGCAGGAACAATAGGGTGATGTCACGAGCCAGAATTCCCCACGGTGGATGGAAGCCCAGCAAATAATCATAATTCTTGTCCTGGGACATTAGCAAAATTTTTCCACAGTTGATCATCCCCCCACTGAGTCCCTGTTAGGAAGTATAGGAAAGAGACATTGTCAAATGAAGCTTCCTTTGGGAGATTCGTCGCCCCCCACCCCCAGATCAACACATCAGTTGTTATAAATCACTGCTTTCTGCTGACTACAAGGAATTTCAGTGGTGGTGCCGGGAGGCTGAGCACAAGGCTGCCTGAAGAATATATTTCACACAGTGAAGAATGGTACACACAAGGGTCTGGATGCTTGTAAGGGCAAAGGGGCAGAAGTCTCATTAGCTATCTAGGACTTGGAGCTGACACAGCATCAGTATGGAGCATTGTCCTTGCAGTTTCAAAGGTGCTGAGAATGGCAAGGAGCTTAGGAGACACAGTCTTGCACAAACAGTGGTGTTTGGAGGATTTCAACCAAGTTTAAGGCTACTAAATGACATGAGCAATACAAGGGCATCCTCAAGATCCCAGACTCTCTTTCTTATTTTGGCTTAAAGTCAGCTCTGTGGAGAGTGACCTGAAGTTCACTTGCAGCACCCAGACATTTTCTGAAGCAGCTCCTGAATTCCCCTTTGGCTCCTTTCTTTTGACAGGGACTAATCCCATGAGAGGACTGGGGTAGCCAGGCAATCCTCACAGTTTGTGATGGCTTTCAATCATTATTGGGCTATTACTGAAAATCAAGACTGCTTTCACTTCTCCAAGATTTGCTCTGCAA
Source organism: Haliaeetus leucocephalus (assembly GCF_000737465.1). Lineage (NCBI taxonomy): Eukaryota > Metazoa > Chordata > Aves > Accipitriformes > Accipitridae > Haliaeetus > Haliaeetus leucocephalus. The sequence continues at coordinate 7,122,496 of NW_010972953.1, read as the reverse complement.
GACCCCAGTCAGCTTCTCTGCAGAGTACACCAACTCGGGGCTGTCACTTTTGTTTTGTTACATGAAGGTTGCTGTTAGTACGATGGGGAGGTGGGACTGCTTGGCCAAGCTGGACGTGGGATTACTCTTTCAACAGCAAAAAGGACTTCGAGGAGTCTAAGCCAGTCATGAAATGGCAGCCCTGATGAAAAGAAGCATTAAGACATGAGTGTTTGCATGGTTTACTGATAACAGATTTGTCCCTGTTCTATGTTTGTCTGTGGTTTGCATTATCAACACCTGAATATACCATGAAGGATTGTTTACTCTGGTCCCTGTTTCCAGATCTTTGTGTATTTTCTCCATCCTAGGAGTTTCCAGAGAAACCCAGTGTCCCTCACAGACATGGGGAGAGGTAGCCTGGCCCCAGGCATTGGGACTGCCATCTGAAACTGCTAGAGCTGTCCTGCTGCCTCCATCTCCCCATATCACAGACACAAGGCTTCTCTCTTGCAGAGGCAGAAAACTCCCCAGGAAAGTGGTGAGAGAAGGTGGGGGTCAGACAGGAAGGTGAAGATGGTGCCCTGCAACCTGGGGCTCCTATCTCCATCCTTCCCAGTGAGGTGGGAAGGGGGCAGGCAGCAGCGGCTGGGCTGGCCTTTGCATAGATCACCTCTCACATCCAGGAGAGCCAGCCTGCTTGTAGCATCATGCAGAAGGTGTCTGTCCCCACAACAGCACTGACCCCTTGGCAGGATGCTGCCCTTTGCCGACCTTGCATGTGCCTTGAGCCAGCCTGTTACAACAAGGCTGATATTTGCCTGGCATCCTCGCTAGTGAACTGCAAGAATGAATTATCTCATACCATAGGCTTTGTTCTGTAGGGCATGGTAGCGCTTTCCTGCGTGCGAGTTTAAATTTACAGCAGCCGTGAGTGGCTACAAGACAGCAAAGGGGGAGGGCAAGCATTGAGTAGAATCATGCTCCCTTTCTGCAGTGCTTCTCCGCTTTGACTAGAGGTCTCAAAAGTCATTTGAACAGGGCAAGTTTGGTACCACCAGGGTTATGGCAATGATGGACTGTCTTGGGATGCCTGTCAGGCAGAAGGAGGCCTCTGCGATGCTGCAGTTCAGGAAGCTGCTAAGGAAAACTTAAGGGCAGTGAAAGGGAGGTGTGATTCTCAGGTCATTTTGAAGGGGGAAAAATGAGTTTAATGTCTCAGAGACCTTTGAAATGTACTGAGCTCTCTGTCTGTAGTCTAACGTGATGATCACTATGTTACACAAGTGTAATAAATTTTATAGCAAAGTAACTAGTCCTTCAGTAAAATAAAAGAGTGGGGGGAGGCAAGATTTGCCTCTAGGACATCAGTTGGAATTAAGTCCAGGAAGGCACTAGATAAACTGGGGATATTGTGAATATATGGATGTATGATCAGCTTTGGAAGGGACATTCAACTTCATGCATCAGGGCTCTCCTATTATATTAGACCTGGATGAGACCTACAGCAGGAGCAGGCCATACCTTATCCCTTATGGCAAGACTTGTCCACCTTCCTCTTCAGCATCTTCTACTGGTTACTGACACAGACGACAGACCTGATCTAGTCTGGTTTTACAGTTGTTATTTTAAAGTCATAATAAATGTGCTCCTCATGACACCCTTCCATACTGCTGTGGGAGCTCTTGCAGACAGATGCACCGGTAAAAACTTGCAAATCTCACACACCAAGAAATTTGCTGAATATTTTCAGCACAAGCTATTTCTTCTTTCAGAAATGTAAGGACTCCAAAGGCTGTGTACTTACCCTATTCCTTCCTTACTACCTGGGAAGCAAAGCATGTTAACCCTTTTTCTGTGAATGGAAAAGTTGCATCAAAGAGAAACATTTGCAGGCAAGAAAGTTTTTTTATAGAGTTAAACTGAATGACAATTACAGCTCTGTCCTGTGTGCCTCTCTGATTACATACTTTCTGTGCCCAAAGGGCAAGAAAAGAAAAGTGCAGTGTGTGTTTAGACAGCCCCATGGAGACATTCCTTGTACGTTGGGTGTTCATTGGAACACTTTAATATGGATGTCTGTGTTTACTCCACCCTGATGGTTGAACTCCTTCAGATTTCCAGAATGATGAGTGACCTGGAATTTATAATTACAATAGGTGTAATGCAATTAATCACCACCTCGGAGCTGTCTTCTATCGCTAACTGCCTTATGATACCTATCCTTTGCAGCAAGTGCATGAGAACAGCTTGTGTAACATAACTATTTCCAGCTGAGACAAGTTCAGTGGGGTTCCTACCACCCGGATAGGTGCAAATACCCTTTTCTGCAACAGCTGCTTTCTGCAAATGCCAAGGTGTTCCAGGCTGCAGACACAGCAATATTCAGTATCCAGTTGAGATACCAACAGATGACACATATGCTTGAAGTCCCCTTTAAGCAACTAGTTTTTATTTGGCCAGCAGCTTATATCCATTCCAGATCTCTCTTTTTAGGTTATTCTTTTGGGGAGATATGGGGTGTAAGTATTCAGGTAAGTAAGCTGCAAAGATTGGTTAGAGACAGAAATTCATACAGAGAATAAGGCAGAAGTTAAATATAGTTTGAAGAAAACCAAGGAAAACAAAGAAAATGCAAGCATATGCCCTTTAAACCTCAGCACTTGTACATGTGGTTAATTATTAATTATTGATATGGTTTATTGATGTATCGATGTATTGATTTGTGCCACCTAGAGGACAGATCCCATTGTTCTGAACAATGTACAACTCCATGACAGTATCTGAAGGGTTTACAAAGGTTTTCCAATGAGCAGTGCAGATGCTGGAACACTGAAAAATTTGAACACTGAGAATATCTCAGTTTTCCCCCCAAATTATGGGTAGAGTAAGAAATGAAGTCCAGAGCTTTTGAATCGGACAGTTTGTTACATTCAGTAAAATTATTTCAGCTCTCAGCTCGCAATTTGTTGCAAAATGATTGAATTGATTTCATTTTCTTTACTCGGGGAGTCAATATTGTAATGGAAAAAAAATTCTGTCAAAATGCAACATTTTAATCAGACCTGCAACTTTCAAAAACATCTTGTTTTTAAAAGAAATCAGAATACTTGATTTGAAAAAAAAAAAAAAAACCACCACACATTTCCAGCAAACTAAGAAGGTAATAATTTCCATCCAGCTCTATTTGCAATTTTGGTAGGAGATGAGAGACTCCAGTCTGCAGAAGCAGATCATTTAGGGAAGGAAACAACGAAAGTTTTACAAGAAAGTTTAATTAAAGTAGGAGTAATTAGGTGCTGAGGAATCACAACACAAACTTGGCAAGGGATCAGTCTATGCTAGCAGTGTCTTTTTGCTGTATGTCTCTGCCCTTGGACAGATGTAACCATAATTTCAGTTACTGGTTAACCAGCTTGCCATGAAACTTCATTCTTACAGGCTGGTTTATGCTGTAACTATTGGTATCTGACTGCAAGTCCAGAGGGATCAGAGCTAAGGGTAGCAACCAGATTTTCTGCTTCACTAGAAATTCTGCAATTTTCTATTCCAACATAAAATGATGTAAACCAATTAGGAATTTCATATTAAAAAAAAAATCTCATAAGCAATATTATCTCAGGTCACAGAGGTGTATTATTCTGAGCAAACAGTTGCAATTGTTTGGTTTCCTAAACAGAATTTTAGTATATTAAGGCAAAGGTTTCACTTTGAAAAGTAAATTTAAACAGAATAGCAAAATAATCCATTCCAAAACTGTAGACATGAGATACTGCAAATTCATAACAATGCTTAATTTTGTTGGCTTTGCTGTTAATGCGTTGGTTTCAGTACAATCAGTGTATTTGTAAAGGATGTTTAACAATATTAGCTGTGTTTGTAAATCCCCCAAAGTAGCTGCATTTCTAATATTAACTTTGTCTCAATTTCCCAATATAAAAATGGTGGAGAAGAGAAAGAAGGAAATCTTGTCCTTTTTCTTGCCACTGGTTGTTTTGTCTATTTATTCTAGAAACTCCTTGGCTGTCTGTGATGGTTCTGAGCTCTCTGACCCCAGCTCAGAGACCAGGTCTCCAACAGCAGCTGCCGAGCAGGGAGCACAGTGTTGCCGTTGAGTGGTTTTGCTCTGAAGGCCGCACATTAGTTATGTCTGACATCTCTTGGATGCCACAAACCATCTCCTTTGTTACTGGAGATAATAGAAAGTCTAGGAGAAAACAAGGCAGATGAGTAGCAGAGGAGGTGAGAGAACTCAGCTCCCCTGGAGCTGTTACTATTTATACTTGAGGGATTCCTCAAAATAGCCTTTGCTGTGTTTACGGGATGGTTTTCTCTGGCATGAATCACGCAGAGATGCACATTCCTCCTGCTCAGCATTGTCCACAGGTCATGGGGTCTCAGCAGCTGATGGAGGAGCTCAGCCCTGGGGGGAGGCTGGGGAAGAGAGGATTTCAGGGTCCCATGAGGAAGGAGAGCCAAAAACGTCCTTAGCCACTTCCAGGCAAATTCCTCTCTTTGACCACTGAGACTACATCATGCTGTCAGTTGCGAGTAAGTCCAAACCTGCCACCCACCTTGATTCATCTGCTGTCCGCTTATGGCTCAGCTAATACCATGTGCTGAAGCTCCTCTGATGGGGAAAGATCAGCCCCAAACATAGACACCAGTTCTCATCAATGCGGTCTGCAGTGATAAGCTAAGGGATGGCTGAGCAGGCTAGTCTCAGCCCAACCAGAAGGCCTAGGGGTGCTTTTCACATCTGATCAGGATGGATACTTAGAACCTGAATGCAGCTTAGAGTGCTGGATGCAGGGAAGAGCCTGGTTAAATCCCATCTTCACCTCCAAATAGGGACGTAGCCTGAGGATGTGTCAGGAAATTCAGCGGTCCTTGGGGTGGCACTGCCTCATTTTTTCAGGCTCTTACTAAGGAAAGGTCTGGATACTTTCACTGAAAACCAAATAACAAGACAGTAGACTGGCCTGAGCCATATCTCCACCTAGCTCTTCCATAATCCCCAGTAACCTCTGTTGAGCTCTCCTCCACTTGGCCATGGCTGCAGTCCTCCATGCTCCCTCTGCAGCTTCCTACCACACCAGGGACTCAGCAAGCCCCATCCCTCCACCACTCCTCCTTCTTTCCTTTCCCCTCTCAGAGAAGCATCCTGCCTCCTGCATGGCCCCAAGTCAATCCCTCTCACCATTTTCTCCAGTGGGCTCAGATTTAGCTTGGCTCAGCCATAAGTCAGATGTGCTTCTCACAGCCCTCCCACATACCCAAATTTCCACGCCCCTTCATTTTCCTCTCTGCAATAATCCTCATCTGTCTGCCACAGAAGTTGTTAAGCTTGCTAAATTGATGACTATGAAGTACTACAAATCCACTACATTGGAAAACTGAGTTCAGTCCCATTTTTCTGCTGCAAGCTTCCTCCAGGGCCCTGGGAAATGCCAAAACAAAGATTTTAAAATTTTAGGCATTCTGCCAGCATGGCAAGATAAAGGTGCTTTAGAAACATGAATTTTCAAAGTTGCTTTTGTCTCAGATGGTAAATCCACAAAGTGCTGCCATGCATAAGGGGGAGTCAGGACTCAGAGAAGACCAAGTTTGAACAGAGGGCTGCCTACATTAGTGGGAAATACAAAGAAGGGAGTTAGTTAGGCAACCAGGAGGAGAATTAACTATGAACATTTCCCAGAAGATCAATACGAGAACAGGTCCAGTGTTTCCTGTGATAAATGAGGTCCTGGAAGAAAAAGGTCTCTCCCTCCCTTCTTACTCTATCCAGTAGCCCACTTACTTACTTCCAAGCTTCTACTTTAGACAGTATTTAATTAGTTGTACAAAATATAAGGAAAGATGTGAAAATTCCATCCCAGATAACCTCACTGTCTCCTACCAAGAGGGCTCTGTGTTTAATAACCGCAGCATAAAACAGGTAAAGTTATTCACACTTGGCCTCTCCCACAGCCCAGGAAAGTGCTGTAACCACTGGGCTTTGAGTCTACTAGTACACACACATGTCTGAGGGCTCGTCTCTGCTGTCTTTTGTGTGGGTTTGGCAAGCTCTGCACATGCCTAATGGATCAGGTCTTGCCAAAAAAACAGAAAGTGGGGAACGCCTAGTTTAAGCGTCTCTCCAGGGCTTGTGCACAAGCAGCTCACCATGTCCAAAGAGCTAAATCCAGAGGGGATTAAGTGCTCAAGCCTAGCATGTAGGCATCCTTGAGAAACCTAAAACCTGAGCTGCCGCCTAACACTGTAGGTGCTTTAGGTTCCTAGGTGCTGACGTTCCTCCAAAGGAGTGCACACAAAACTGTCTACACCCCAGGCCTTTTGACACTCATATTTCTGCTGCTGCATGGCAGACATCCTACACGAGGTACGTGCACATCCCCATGGCATAAACATTCTCCACTGCACTCAGACTGTTCTCCTCTTTCCTAAAACAACAGACTTGTCCCTGTTGTTTTATGACATTTTGGAAAGGAATTCAGCAGTACATTGAAGGACACATAACAGAGCAGGGACAAACACTGATAACATTGGCAAAGTGGCAAACAGAGTGGGTGTTTGATAGCTCCCCAAATACAGACTTCCACCCTCTGCTTAACGATAGGAAAAGTGTAGACAGGATATCCCTGCAGGGTGTCTCTTCAGGAGAGTTGTTGGCAAAACGTGTGTTTCTCTATACATGGTGAGCAAAGGTGCTTTGAGCCAGAAGGATTTTTTATTGTGTAAGAGAACAAAACAAGAAAGAACAAAAGTGGTTTTCATGAAAGAAGCATGTGAGTGTGTGTGCGTGTGCTCCCTCTGTAATAATCTGCAATGAAGTGAACGTAAATTGGCTGCCTGTGTCTCTAAATTGAAATCTAACATCACTGTAGACATTAACAGTCGTAACACATACAGAGCTCCATACACGATAGCACACATTTGCTTCCAAATCCTTGAAGAAATTCTTTAGCTGAAAGAGTAGAAGGCTAGTGTTTGTAGGTGTAATGCAAGGTTGGTTGTGGAGGACAAACTTGTCCCCACAGGGTTAGAGACAGTAAGGAGAAATCAGTCTGAGAAAACAGAAGCAGATGCTTAGGATGAAGTTGGTGTTTGTAGAAGGCCATGCATGGTTGGACTGCAAATTGAGGGTAGTTGGGTGTTACCACTCCTTAGAGTTGATTTCTGGAGGAAAGATAGGCACAGCTTCCCCTTTTCAGTCCCACCAGAGGGTGAGAGTGTCAAAATTAAAAGCCAAGGCCTTCCACTGGAATGGCATGTGCAGGACACCTGTTCCTGGGGTCAGCTAGAGCTTTATTGTCTGTGAAAGGAAAGGGAAAAATTGGGTACAGAGAAGAGTGATGTGTATTATTACTAATTGTTCTTCAAAATCCAAGACTTTTTCAAGAGCCTACATCAAAGAGGGCCCAAGAGTCTGGACAAGGTGACTCTATCGAAAAGACTATTCACAGCATCAAAATGACTGAAGAGTCTGGCTGACATTGGTTTGAGCGTCTAGTGGTGGGCAACTAGATGGACTTGCCTTTAGAGGGGGTCTGCCATTGCACTCCAAACCCATGTTCCTCTAAAGTACTGGACACCCAGGAATCAAAACATTTGAAGTTGTCTGTTGCCTTTGAAGGTCTGTCCATTGTGCAAAGTTAGTTTCAGAAAAGTCTTTCCAAACTCAGTTTTGATCTGACTTGGTATGGAAAGCACAGAAGGTCAACTCTTCCTTTTACTGATAGCCCTGCAACTTCCAGCACAGCTCTGAGTGCTCTCACTGTACTCTTAGCAGGACCTAATGCTGTTGCCCATGCATAGCAAGAGGGAAAGGAGTCCATCAGGAACAGATTTTGAACCTACTGTTAGCATTTGCCCTGATAAGTTATGAGCTGAGAGGGGCTGTTAAATGCTTTGGAGGCTCAGCTCTGGCTCAGTCATCCTCTACCCTGCTTTTGCAGTTGTTCAAATCACCATGTTTTTAGGCTCAAACCTTTGTAATTCAGTGCCAGCAAGACAGGATGCTTTGCACAGCTAATTGCACGCAGCAGCAGATGCCTCATTGTGCTATGGTTGTCTGGACATGATATAGCAAAGCCTTGGTCTAGCTATGTCAGAGGGATAAGCAGAAATACTAGGAGGATGATCTGCCCTAGGTTAATGGCATAATGAGAGAGGTGTGAAAATTATGAGTTGTGGCAGCCCTGGGAGGCATCTTATTTATCTACGTGGTGACAGATGCCACCTAAGGAAGGGGTATATATGCTACAGACGGATGATGTAACACAAATCTTAGTTAACATTAGGCACTTTTAACAATAACTATTCAGATGACAGTTCATGGAGAGCACACATTCCTGCAGGCAGAGAAGCTGCAACCAGGAGCATACCCCACCCAGCTCTGCAAAGCAACCCTAAGGCACAAACCTACACAGGCACAAGGGCTTGCCTGAGAAGGGCTGGGTGCAACATGCATGGCAAAGAAGGCAAGATGTTCTAGGGGATCTTAAATGTGTTCCCCCACACCAAATCAAGGGATCAAGCGTTGAGAATGACTCTGTTCCTGAGATCATTTGTCATGACTTCTGCAGCCGTGGAGGTGTTACTCTGTTATGTCCTGTGTCACCATGGTTTTAGGCCACTGTCTTCTGGATCTAATCATCAACATCAGGTGTAACTAGGAGCACTTCAGCTTCTCTAACCTGCTACCCTGTGCAAGCAGAACAAGAGCTCAGGCTGAGGTACAGCACTGTTTGTGGGATACTGGCTTACCTCTGAAATGCATCAGCACCAGCTGTAAGAGTATCATTGCAAATCGTATGAAAATCTTCCTTAAAATCCTGGGCTGTGGATTCATGTGGTGCTGTGAGAATGTCAGTTTACATGATTTGAAAGGAGGTCTCTTAGTCTGTGTGGCTCTAAGGTAAAACTGGAAAACATAAACCTAACTCAGAAAAAACTAATTATGTGGAGGATCTTCCTCGATAATTTTAGAGAAGACGCTGGGAATGCAGGCTGGAGATGATGACCTGACTTTCTTCTGGAGGACCACCTGTGGCTGCTGCAGTGACACTACCTAGGAATCACCACTACAGAACCTCTATATATTACAAAGCAGGGGTGGTTTGTGACCTGTTAGACGTGAATATCTCCCCACTGCCGTGCTGCTGTAATACATGCTGCCTGCCTTAACCTTGGCTTGAATCGGGCAGTCATGCCACATACCTTGAGCAGCCAACTGCACGGTAGCACCGTTCCAATGTGATGCTTTGCAACACGTAGGGTGAAAAGGGACGTCAGATGCTTTCATGGCACCACGTTCCTTAACTGTCAAGAAGCAAATACCTCCATGTGGTCAATCCAAAAATCCTGGATTTTAATCCACTGAGATGCCAGCTTAGTTTGGCCTTGACATAAGTGCTGAGAGAGGATAAAAGCTTCTGGGAGGACAGGTCAGATGGGAGGATTATCTCCACTGTTTTGGGAAAGGCTCTGACTTTACAAACATTCACTCACAGAAATGAACAAAAACATCTTTTGCGGTAAGTGCTGCCTGCACTGAGCCTTCTCCCCAGCTCGCTGATATGCAAATCTCACCACACGCAGCTGGGCTGGAGCTTTGCAGTTGGCAACCTTTCTGTACCAATTTTGGTAATAGCTTTCTACGTGACTTGGGTATGACTAAGCAGAAAGGAATTAGTGGGGACTCTTTGTTCTTGAAGCTCAGCCGAAATATGAACGTGCTGGCCTGACAAAAGCCGGCTCTTTGCATAAAGAAAATAAAGAGGTCTGGAAGGTTAATGAGTGACATAATCAGCTCTCTGGGAAATAAGCATAGGCAAGGAATGAAAACAATGTGCAACTGAGATAATTGATTACCCACAGTGTTGCACTCACCTGTGGCAGCATGGATTCCCCAGCACACTGACTGAACGCTGCTCACGGGGGCCTGGCGATGAGGCAAAGCCTGCAAAGGGCTCAGCTGGGATCCTCAGCACCTCTGTCATGTTCAGAGGAGGAAGACTGGCTCTGAAGGTGGGCTTTTGCAAACAGGCTGTTGAGGTGCAAAGTCTGTAGGTAGGTGAGGTGTGCAGGAGGAGCAGGGAATGCTGTACCCTTTTCCCACCCTAGTTTTAAACCAGGTTGTAGTCTGCTGTTAGGGATAGAAGAAACGTGAATTCCCTGTCTGGTCACCAAGTGCTTAAGCGAGTCTTTAAAGCTCTGAGTTTCTTCCTAAAGCTGGAAAGCAGCTTTTCACAAAGTCATGTCCAAAAGCAGCCCTTGTTCTATATTTGAAATAAACGGTATCTGCCTAATTTCAGGGCAGAGCTGTGCCTTTGGGAAGAGGAATTTCCCTGTAGGCTTCCTGCACCCTTATGGTCAGTAAGCAGCAAGAGTTGAGACACACTTTTCATTTCCCCAATGGCTGTCTCTAAGCAGTCTCCATCCCCTCAGCTCCATGGTGGGAGCCGAGCACCTAAATGTTTGAGGTTACAACACTCAGCAGTCACAGAGCCTAAATACTATCATTGACCTGCCTATGCCGGAGCCTGGAATACCCCTGTGGGATGACAGGGAGGTAGAAGGAAGATGTCCTGGCACCACTGTGTGCTGTGGGATGCCGGGTTATAGCACGGAGCTGTCAAACAAAGCATGGAAATGAACTTGCAGCTGACTTTGGTTAACTAGTTATATCTGCGTCATCTGACATAATGTTGCTTTTGATGACCAGATGAATGAATGATACATGAGCAGAGCTTCCATCTAGCTGCTGAGCGAGGATGTGAAATCCTGTGTATCACTCCCGAGAAGTCTGCTGAACACAGGAAAATAGGCTGGTCTGGGCGGTGACCTCCCTGGCCAGGTCCTTACGACTGCTTGCTTCAGTCAGGCCACCGCGTAGCCTTCACATGGGGCCTCCCATCCCAGGCTGTGGAGACTGTCAAAGATCAAGACGTCTGTGGAAATTATTTTAGCCTAAATACTTCAAACAGAAATGAATGTACTGTCAGGAACAATACCTACTCAAAGGCCAGGACGATCTCAGTGGATTGCAGAAGACACGGGCCTGTGACTGCATGAAGGATTTGCCTCCACTGCCGTGCAATGGGCAGCACACAAGGACATGAAGAGTCATGTCCCTACAGCAATGAGTGCCCGGGAGGCTGGAAGGCAGGACACTATTGTTATCACCCTTACTTAAAGGTTTTGTTTGCTGTTCTCACAAAGAATGAGTAACAGATCAGGCTTGTTTCCTAAAAGGGTATTAATCACTTATGCCTGTTGCCCCACAGTCTGTTCTCTGCAGTCCCTGTAAAATGAGCTTCCAGGTCTGGGAATGTACATATCTGGGTTTTATTCACAGTTATCTCTACTGACATCAGTAAAGATTGCCCAGGAAATCAGAGCACTGAGATTCACCTCTCTCATCTGCCACAGCACCACTGAAGAGTGGCTCAGCTCCCCAGCTTCAAAGAGCGGATGGTAGCACTGCTCTTTCCCACAGAGCACAAGGGAGAGTGGTGAGGAAGTCAAATGGAAATGTAACCAGAACAGGGATGGGCATTGATTTGCCTTTATGTCCTCATGGGGTTTGTATCTGTTGTCTACACTGATCTTTGATAATTAATTGTTGTGACCAGTCTCAGTGTCAACAGGAACATTAGGATGCTCACTTGCCCCTGGAAGCCATCTGTGAATCCACTTCCATTTGCACAGCCTGGAATAGGCAAAACCACCCTCCTCCCAGTGCATTTTCTCATATATGGGTGCCAGTGAACATTTCTACCTCTTGTATTGGCTTCAGCTTAGTAGATGGCTCATTTATGTGAAAATGTGTGCAAGAGTCTTACTCAGGGTCCTGGGAGGTGAGGATCTGGAGCACAAAAGCAATACAACCAGCAATAAACTTTTTCTGATCATGCACAGCAAAAGTTTAAGGGGGGGGGGGGGTGGAATGGTGATCTCCATTCCCATTTATTGGTGTTGGAGGGGACCATTTTAATCATCACTGTCCAGCTTTAGCCTTTCACAGAGTGGCAAATCTCAGCCTGATTCCTATTCTCATTCAGCACCTTTTCCCTATGAATGTGGATAACGCCATGTGCAGAAAACACCTTTGCTGTTTGCCTTTGCTGTGCCTGTTCTACCTTGGTAAGCCAGTTTCCAGGCCCTGAATTCCTGTGCTTTCCCATGCTTTCAGTCCAGCAGCAGCCACCATTATTAATGCATCAAAATGTGAAGGTCAGTTAGATTGGGCATTATCCCCTTTAGCATGATCCTTTACTACATCTGGTGAGTTTCTGTGTAGGAGTCTATGTCCCTCTGAAAGGCTTTCCTCTGAGTAACAGATCAGGCTTGTTTCCTAAAAGGGTATTAATCACTTATGCCTCTGAAGCTGTCCTCTGCACACCACTGAAGAAAAGGCTGACTAGTTTGGACATAGACCTCTGATTTTCAAAAATACATGCTCAGGTGGGTGAATCTTGCACCTGAGGCTGGGAAGGAGAGCATTTCTGGGCTTGTGCTCTTGCCATGGCACAAGCGGGCTTTCTAGACATGTCAGATTTCCTCCTTCCAACAATCACCTCAAGGTGAAAGCCATTTTCCTGCAGGTATTCCTGTCTCCCATGGGCCCCGGGGGGGGGGGGGTGTCCCTGGCCACTGGAATGCAAACCGTGGGGTATTAATCAGCCATGCTGTCTTGAGACACCGCTACTCTTCAGCTCATTAAGTTAGAGTAGGGGGGAATTCTTTGGAGGCTGATAAATTGGACCTGCTTGAGTCAAAGCCCCATTAACACTTGGGGTCATGAGAAGCTCAGAACAGCAGCTATAGCTGAAGGAATCTCAGGAAGATAAATATCAGTCCCCAGGGGATGCCCAAAGGAGGCAGAAGCCCACAGGAAGTCTCATAAATGCATGTCCAATGTTTTCTTTGCTCCTATTTGCAGCCTGCTGTTGGGACAGTCGTTGTTCCCTGGAATGTGGTCACACTTCGTTCTTCAAGTGAGCCGCCTTGCCAAGATACTGATCAGCACACTGGTCTCCTCAATCTGGTCAGTCAGGTATGGAAGTGTGAGGGACCAGGCAGGAGGGAAAAAGTGCATGCTGCAACTAAAAACCCAAATCTTCTGTCACGATCTGGGAAATGTATTGGCAAAGGGTCAGAGAAAACAACGTTCAACCCAGTGGCCTCTCCCATGGCTCCTTGGAGTGGCTCCAGCCTCACACCTTTGTTAGGCTCTAGACAGATTTCAGTTTTGTCTCTGTCAACACTTCCTTCTCTCCAGCATTGCCCTCATCGCCTCAATCGATAACCGTTGGCGTCTCCTCTCACCTGTACATGGGCTGGCACTGTAACCATTCCCTAAATCAGCACCTTAGAGAAGTTATGGCCATGTCTGCAAACAAGGTACAGGGCTTTTAGAAGGAGCACAGTTCATCCCTGGAACAGTGTTGCAAGGAAGGGTTGGCTTGCCATCACTTGGCATCCACAAATGAAGCAGAGTGGCTCATTTGGGGTGATATGGAGCCATGGACCACTGGGGAAAACAGTAGGGCAGAAGAGTCTTCAACCTCCTACACACACAGCACACTGCACCCACATACTCAACTCCAGCTAGCCTGAGCAGCTGCCTTTCGGGAGGTTAAACCATGACTTGTCTTGCAGTTGGACTGCATCGTCTTGCCTTGTCTTTCCATGTAGGAGTTGAAAAACAAGCTTTGCTTGGAGTAGATTAACCATAACAGGCTCAAGGAGATCTTAATGGCATCTGCCATATGCCCAGCCTAGCAAGCACAGCTCTCCCTCACCTGTGGTATTGATGCACGTATTGAAAGCCACACCACAGATGCTAACAAGTTCTAACGTAGGGGGGATCACAGCTGACCTGCCTAGTTTGCTCCTGCAACCTTTCTGCAGTATCTGTGTGTCTGAGGGGCAGTGGTGGATCTATCTTGACATACTTGTGAAGGAGGGCAGGCCCAATACCCTCATTTCATAGTTGAGAAGCAAAGGCGTGACAAGTAACAGTCCAGATCCACACAAATCGGCACCAAACTCCTAGTGAAGCACATACTTTCCCCACTGAAGCCAACAGGCAGTTCAGGATAGAAAACAGAACACCCCATGTCCTACAGCTTCCCCACATCCCAGTAGTGATGGGTTCCTTATGGGAGATGTCTGCCTCTCAACCAACGATCCAGCGGGGACAGTTAGGTGCCATCTTCCTCTGAGGATCCAGTCGGAGAGTGTTTGGGGTAACAGCCCTGTATAAAAAGCACTTCCCCAGGAAGGTGCCTTCTCTTCCTCAGCAGGCCATGCTTTCCCAGTGGAGGGGGCTTTCCCCACTTGCACTCACCCTGGTGTTGCTGAGCTGCTGGGAACTCAACAGAAGGTGTTGGGGCAGGAGGAGAGGGCTCTGGCTGCCCTGTGGTTACAGCACTCCTCTGCATGGATTCAGAGCTGGATCCAATCCCAGATCCATCAAATGCATTTATTTTGTTTATTTTTATTTCATTCAAAGGGTGAAAAAAAGCAGGCAGAAGGGCTCCAGCAGCAGGTCTATTCCCCCCTGAGTGTGTGACTGGAGAGATGACCATGTACAAGGTGGCCAGCACCCACCCTGCTGCCCATCATCCTCAAACAGGAGCAAGGCTGGCTCCCAGCTCATGAAGACAACCGCCATTTCCAGTAGCATCCTTATATTCTCAGTGGGGAGGTGGACACATCTGGAATCACTTAGGCAATGTGCTGTTCACAGAGAGAGGAACAGCAAAATTAGGCTGTTTGGCTCATTTTCTGCAGATTCTCCAAGACAATGGCCTCTCCTCTGACTGACATGGTTACTTTAGGCCATCTATCTCTCCTGACCATCCCTGAGGCAAGGCATGTGACATTTCCAGAGGGTAGCACTTGAATTAGACACCTAAATTAGGCAAACTGCATACAGCCCCAAGTAACTTTACAGTTCAGGTCCTATGTGACTTGTCCAACATCACCAGGACGCGTGAGGCCAGCACTGATCACAGCTCCGATGTTACTTGCCTCCCTATTAGGCACAGGACCAGGAGATAATCTCACATTTGCATCCTTATTTCTTTGGAAGGCAGTGGCTGCAGCAGTGCTGTCAGGATGGACCTGCTGGTTTTATGTCACCAGGTTTAATCGCAGCTTTGTTCTTAAGGATCAAAAATTATTCACATCTGACTGATGCTCTGTCATCAGGGCATCTCCGCTTGGTTTTCCTGTCACCACTGCAGCACACATTGTGGCTGTCACAGGCTGGTCATACATCTTCAGCTGAGCTTTCCTGCCCCAGTCAAAGCCATGATAAAGAGCCTGGAAAAACACATTGGCAGAAAAATGCCAAACCTTTGTCATACATGACATAATACCGAGCCCAAGCCTTGCACTGACAATTCCAGAGGTCCCAGGGGGGACAGCGTATGGGTAAAACTCAGGTGAGGCTATTTATTCTTATGTCTCAAACTTTCATATACTACCAATATCAACTGCAGAAAGCTATTATAACATACAATTTTTATTATTAATACAGCAATTAAAATATTGCCATGCAGAAAATGTCCAGATGCTTAAAACATCCCCCTTTTTGACATCGGAGAAACTTTTCAGCATTTAGTTAATGAGCAGCTTGTTGCTGGGTTAGCTCACGGCTAATCACCTTTACCAAAGAGCCTGTGAATTCTGACCAGCAAAGGGAGCTCCAAAATCAAACGTAAATGATCTTCTCCCATGCCAGCTTCTGGCTGAGCTAGATTTGGGGGTCTTGATAATGGGTGGAGGGATGGAGAGGCCAGATGCTGATTTTAGCAGCACTAGCATGACCTTGGTTCAGCAGTTCGCCTGGAGGTAACGGAGCTGTGAATCCGGCCCTCGACGTGCCTGACATCGGGTAGTGGAGGCTGCACTAGAGGCTGTGGCTGAGAGTGATTGACTCAGATGGCAACAGGTTGGCAGTCCTTCAAAGAGGCTTTCTTTGTCTTCTTTGTGGGAGGTGTAAATGAATTGAATGGAGACGCTGAAGGCTTCCCCGTGCCAGTTATTAGCAATCTCACTTCTATATATAGCTTCTGCCTAACTTACTCTGGGTGAGCAAGCAGAGTGGCATGTGAGTTATCGCTCTTGTCACGTTCACCTCTCTTGATTACATGCATTTTGTTTGCTTGCTCTATCGTGGTGATGTAAGGCAGGCTAAAAGAGGCTGCAGTGCTGCACGGCTTCAACGTGCCTGAGCTACAGGCTCCAGTCTCCAGTTAGGAGCTACCTGAAGCATTGGCACTCCAGGGTATCACAGCCTCAGGACAAGGAGCAGAGCTCCAGGCAATCCTCCATGGAAAGTCGGGCAGTTTCTGAGATGTTTCCTCATCTGTCTGGCCCAGCAGCAGTTCATGTGCAAGAAGAGAAGCAGTGGGAGACTAGCAAAATTATACTGGAGGAAAGTAGTGAAACTTCTTCCCGTGCCCCCCGTCAAGCAAAAGCCAATCAATTAGAGGCTTTTCAGAAGTTTGGTTAATTTTCCTGTTCCTTTTCATTTCTCTGCGTTCTGGACTGGCACCAGAATCAACACGACAAAGGCTGTTCGAATAGCACCATTGAGCTCACCAGATCCCAGCTCTCTCAGGGGAGGCTGGAGAAAAATATCTTGTGCACAGAGCTTGCTTATACTAACCCAGTATAAACATGCCCACTCTGAACAGATTAGCAATATCTATTTTCCCTCTGAGCTGCTTCATCCCCTCAACCAAGCAGCCCTCAGATGAAGGTGCTTTCTTCCTGCACTTTTTGAGGGGCAGCAAGTGCAGCAGCAGCTGGAGCTTCACACCAGTGAGCAGGGATGAGTCAAGGAAGTTAATTAGAGATAGCGAATCTGGGCCCAGTGCCCCACTCCCTTATCCCTGCCTCAATTAGGGGAGACTACCAGGCAGCCTGAGGGCTGATCCTTCTCTGAGTCATCTGTGCCAATGCGAAATGGCTGCAAAGCCTTCTTGTGCTGAGTTTGGAGTACCAGGTCCCTGTTGCATACATGGTTTGCAACGCTCATTTGCACTCACAGGGTCCCAAGGATGCTGGTGTAAAAGGGCCATGGATGTTAATTAGCCACCTCTGGTGATTTCGTTCTCTGTAGGTCTGGGAGCAGCTTTCCCCAACCAGTTGTCGCAAGGGTGAAGGAAGGTTGTATGCCACCACTCACACACAGGCAAAGCCAACGGTGTCCCTGCTGTGATCATTCTCTGCAGATCCCATCTGGGTTCTCTACCATATACATTGTCCCCCCACGGGAGCAGATGCTGGCAGCTGGTACCAAGCAGGGCCCCTCCGCCATGTTCCCATCTAAGCCCTGGTGCCGAGTGCTGAGCATGCCAACAATTCACAACATTAGCAGTTCCCTGGGGCAAGATTTCATGCACGTGGGCCAACATCAAGCCCCTTCGAGTGCTGAGGGGGTGTGTGTGTTGGCAGAATCAATTAAAATTCTTGGATCATCACCAACAGCTTTGACTCTGTTTGGGCCAAATTCCCAAAGGGGCCCCTTCACTGCTTCCATGTTGGCTGTGGCCAAGGTCTCTTGAGAGCAGACTGGTCCAAGTTGGAGTATGTTTTAGATAAACAGTGTGTCAGGTTATGGCATGTACCCAACAGCCTGAGCCAGCCTCAAATGCAAACCCCACCCACAAGCCCAGCTCTCCTGGAGAGACAACAGTGGACCATGACGATGGCTGTGGGCCCACCATGGATGGAGTATGCCATGAAGTCCTGTCGTGGTTTAACCCCAGACAGCAACTAAGCACCACACAGCCGCTCACTCACTCCCCCCCCATCCAGTGGGATGGGGGAGAAAATCGGGAAAAAGAAGTAAAACTCGTGGGTTGAGATAAGAACGGTTTAATAGAACAGAAAAGAAGAAACTAATAATGATAATGATAACACTAATAAAATGACAACAGTAGTAGTAAAAGGATTGAAATGTACAAAGGATGCGCAGGGCAATTGCTCACCACCCGCCAACCGACACCCAGCCAGTCCCCAAGTGGCGATTCCCTTCCCCCCCTTCCCAGCTCCTAAACTAGATGGGATGTCACATGGTATGGAATACACTGTTGGCCAGTTTGGGTCAGGTGCCCTGGCTGGGCATGAGAAGCTGAAAAATCCTTGACTATAGTCTAAACACTACTGAGCAACAACTGAAAACATCAGTGTTATCAACATTCTTCACATACTGAACTCAAAACACAGCACTGTACCAGCTACTAGGAAGACAGTTAACTCTATCCCAGCTGAAACCAGGACAAGTCCTTAATCCCAAAAGAAACCTCGGCAGCCAGGATATTTTCGCTTTGATTATGGCATCCCACTGAACAATTGCTCCTGGGTGTAATTTTAAGAACGGGCAGGATAATTTCAGGTGAAGACTTTTTAAAACACTGCTGGCCTATCTCAAAGCAGTGGCTGTGACAGGTTGGTGGTGACTCACACCTGCAGTACATGGCTATGCTTCCCTATCTGCACTGGTCCTTGGTGTCATTATCACGAGCCTCATTCAGAAGGGGAACTCACTTGGAATAAATTAAATAACTGCTCCTTTCTTCCCCTACAAGAGAAACATGAGCAGGAGTTGCCTGAGTGGAGCAACAGGCTGATCCAGTGAATAAACACAGAGCCTTTTCACAGTGAGGCTCCTCCAGGCACCAGGACTATCTGAGGATGAATTACAGCAAACATAGGAGAGACCACTAGCAGCCATAAGTATGGAGACAAAAGCCAGAGCCAAGCTAAATGTTTCCAAGCCCACTGACCCCACTTGGGAATCTAAACCTCCAACTGGGTTTGAGATTCAATGAAGGCTTTCTCTCTCTCTCCCCCTCGTATGGGGCCATCCGAGGTAAGAGGCAGAGCAGGTAACTGCCACAGAGGAGACACCTCACGTTGACCTGGATCAACCTTCCAAAGCATCACCAACCTATGTCATGGACAACCCCTGTGTTGCCACACAGCCATACCTTGGGTCTGATGCTGCAGGCAGGCATTCCTGGGTGTAGCAATGATGCAGATGTAGTCCTTTTCGGATATCCTGATGATGAGTGTGCAAACAAAGCTAGGGAGATAGCTAAGTATCTACCATTTTATATGATCAGCTTCTCAAGGCTTTACTCAGCTCTTCCTCAGACAAGTCATTTGTGGGTGGTGATTTGAATAAGGAATGAGTAAAATATGATTAATGCTATCTAGGACTGACACTGACAGAATAGACTCACTGGACCCACAAATGGTGGCAGACATATCACCACTCTGGCAGCCCCACCTTTATCATTTTATTTTAAAAGAAAATATAAATTTATGGACAATTTTTGACAATAGATTATGATAAACTGATTATTCTTTTCTGATTTTTAAAACTTCAGTCAATCAGACTGTAAGCACAAAGAGAGGGTGGAAGAGGAAGCACCATTTTTGCCAGCTCTTACCTCTCTCAATAGCCAGAATATATCAGCCATCCACCACACTTCTGGAGTAGGCAGAATAATTGTCTAGCAGTTATTCTGCTATAAATATATCAGAAATAAAATATCAGAAACAATACCTTATATATATGTATATATATGTGTGTGTCTGTAGGATATATATGTGGTATAAATATATGTATATATACCATATATGTGTGAGTATACACGTATTTAAAAATATGTACATACAGTGCTTAGACGAAGATGTCCTACTTTCTATTTAATGCATAAGCATACTGTAGCAACAACGGCAACCCCCCTCCCCCCCTATTCTACCACAAAAATAAATGTTTTTCAAACCTAAGGATTTTTCAGGAAATGAAGCCTCTCCCCACTGGTCTATGACATTTTGTTTCAAGAAAATATTACATTATGTTCCTAGTACAGGTGATCTGATTAGGTGGTCACTAAGATGGAGAGAGTCTCACCGATCACTGGTCTGGGGGTTGATCCCTGGAAGGTGCATCCCCTGCATCACTTCTCCAGAATTTCTTTGAAGGAACATCCTCCTACTTCTCTATAGCAGCCAGCAGAGAACAGCAGACTCCACAGCTGGCAGACTGAGGCATTGGTGTCAGACCAGCTGCCAGGTGAGAAGGGCTGGGAGCATGCATATGGTAAAGGGAGAGACAGAGAAGTCCAGTGAAATCCTGATCATAGCTTACATGGCCTCCAAAGGGCTAAGTCTCTTGCAGCTTTAAACCTGTCCCTTAGCACAGTACTGGCCCTTTCCAGCTCCAATTCCCTTATTGCTGGTCTCCCCTTGTCTCTATTGTTGGTCTCCCCCTTTCAGACTTGTGATTTCCAAACGGGTCCTCTCAATGCAGCCCAGCATCTCCCATTACTTACAGGGACCTCCAAGGACATAATTAGGCTATAAAAGCACTTGAGAGATTTTCGCTGTGACCCCTCCAATCACTCCAGGGTGGAATAACCATAAGCACAAGGATCAGGCTTGCTCTGGTGCAAGGCTCTTGGTCTTGAAGGAGAGATAGGCAGAACAGAGCACAGACATGCTGCAAGGAGCCAAATTCTCCCCTGCATTTCATGTGGAGTGCCACCAGCATGGAGGAACACACATATGTGCCTTGGGCAGGCCCCCACACATACCTGTGCTTGCAGTGACACACTTTGTGTTTTCAAAGACATGCAAATATGCACTTAAACAAGTGCAAACACACACACATATGTGTGCGCACACTCTCTCTCCTTCTGTCACATGTAGTCAGACACACAGAGATGCACGGATATATGCGCTAACAGGTTTAGAGAAGATATGGTTATTTCTGTAGGGTCTCTCACAAGAGGATCTCGATCTTACAATACTTATCCACTCTGTAGTAGCACTGACTTACAGGGCCCTTTAAATACAAGTGAAAACATGCAATATTTTCTTTGCGGAGCTTCTACTCTAAATCAAGATTGATAATGTGCCAGAAAAATGCAGACATTATGCAAGGAAGGGAGATGGAAAAACACAATTGGAAAGGCACTGCTGGGAGAGTGCGCGATAGGGAAAATTTGCATTAATTAGTTTGTTTTCTCCTCTCCGGCATGCATCAACCCTATGCATAACGCTGTATTTTTTTTTTAAGGAAACGCAGCTTTTTTTAAGGAAATACAGATGATAAAATAAAATCCCACTAGATGGCACTCCGTGGACATGCATAATTCACTTTCCAAATCATGCAGAGCCCTCTGCCAAATGTGAGCTGGCTGCAGGCTTGCCGCAGAGCTCGCCGGCCTGGCGCGGCTGATGCAACGCCGGGAGCTGGTGCACCGCATGGCCCACGAGCGCGGTCCAGAGCGTCTGTGCTCGGTGCCAAAGCCTTGTTTCTGCCTCCAACCTGACATGGCGGCACGTTTGTCTCTGTGTCAATCATTCCGGGGATCTGCTTCCCCTTCTGTAGCTAAGGGGGCTGTGATTTGTGTTTCGTGGGTGGGAAACTGAGTCCTGAGGCGAGGATTTGCTGAAATGAAGGGGGGAAGTGTGCTGGGGAGAGAAGCCCTGAACCCACAGCTCCTGCCCCCCTGCTCTCGTCAGGGGCCTTCAGCCAGCCAAGAAGGATGGCATCGCAGCGGTCTACCCTGTGGCATAACCAACATCAAATAGCCTTGAGTTAGGGCAACAGAAAACTTGCTTTGACCCTTCGATCGATAGCTCGTGCCAGGGAGCTGCCCTGTGGTGTAGCTGTAGGACACACACAGTGGAAAGGGGCACCTTCCTCCTCCTGCTCCCCTTGCCCACTGCCTCCCAGCCTAACCCCCCCAGCTGAGGTGACTCGTGTGGGGCACTTGTCCAGAGGAAGACCAGGCTGGGCACAGCCGGGGGTCGCTGCTGGCCTAAAGGGAGCTGGAAAGGGTCCTGTTTCACTTGGAGGATTATAATTATCAATGAGGAGAGGGTCTGGGGGCTTCCCAACTCCATAGCACCATGCCAGGGCTGTGAACAAAGGCAGAAGGGAGAACCAGACCCCACCAGGGAAACCTCCTGCATGCTGTGAAGATGTGGCTTGGGCTAGAGGAACATCTAGTGAAACCCAAGACCCAATCCTTTCTCCCATCCGGCCTCAAACCCTTTTCTTCTGTAGGTGTCAGGCTCAGGGATGCCTGCAGGAGCAGCTGAGCCCATGAGGGTCTTTTCTTCTCCAGGGTGATGCTCTTCATTAAGGGCCCTGCTCCCAGCCCTACTGCTGAGTCATGGGGACACCTCCAGACAGCCCTGCTCCCGGTGCCACCCCTGTGGGCTAATGGTGATCCTGGCTCCTTCATGAGCATCATGACCACAAAATGCTCATTTGACCGAATGGCTGCTTGGCAGCAGGACTGTAACTTGCACAGCTTGACTGACAGCTTCCCGAGGCAATTTAATTAAAGAGACGAGCATGCTCGGGAAAAATCATTAATTTCTCTTAAAGAGAAATCTTTGCCGAACATACCTGCCCGATGCAGGGCTGCGAGGAGCGGGGCTGCGCTCCAGCAGTAATTGGCATGAGCGCCCACATCCGTGCTAATCCAATCTTTTTATGTTTCATTCCTGCAAGCTCATTTTAATACCATCTGTCAGCAATCCGATCCCCTCTTATCACCACTGTAAGACCATCCAGCCATTAGACAGGCAGTGAAGACGGGGCCGGAGGGTACACGCAGCCACCTCCGCACAGGCTGCAAACCCTGCCGAGCTGTCGAGGAATCGTCGTGCCCAGGACGGCAGCAACCGGCCCCAGGAAACGCTGGCCTTTGAGATGACAACATCTCCAATGCCATTGCCACTGCTCTGCAGAAACAAGGGCAAATACGTCCAGTGCTGCAAGGGGTGGATGGAGACTGGTGGCACTGGGGATGGCTATGACTGGTTTGATTTTAGCTGTTCTGTGTGCAGGGTTGGTGGGAAAAAGGAATTTATTGCTAAGGTGATGCTGCTCAAGGGTTGGCTGAAGGTGAGAGGAGGGATGCTGGTGGTCCAGATACCTTACAGTGTTTGAGACTGAGGGGCCAAGGGCCACAGAGGGTGACTGGGGAGGCCTGTGACCATCTTTAGTCAAGCAAGGAGGAGAATGAAGAGAATGAAGGAAGCCTATGACAGGAACCCAGATCTGAGTGGGTCCCAGCCTGAGAAACCCAAGTGCAGATTCCTTTTGCCTGAGTGCCACTGCAGAGAGGGGACATGGCACATCATCACTGCGTCTGGAGTGACTCAAACCTGGCCAGCAAGGTCAGGCTGCCACTTGATGGGTGGTTTGTGGGGAACCATCTGGGACATTCAGCCTCGCTTCTGTCGGTGGCCATGTCACTGAAACCACCACCACAGCTACCATGGCCTGGCAGGCCTGAGGCAGGCACAACCACGGCCAAGAGCCAAATGAAAGCAAAGGGACCAGCTGTGGGAGCAGTAGCCCAAATTGCAAAGGTCCCAGGAGTGAGCCATGGGTCTCCAGACAGAGCCATGGATGGAATACCAAGCAGCACACAAGTGATCTCCCCTAGAAAGGCTGCTCAGGCTTAGATAATAGCCACTAATACCTCGATCATCTGCAGTATTCTTGTTGCCATCAGCTTAAACAGTACCCTCACTGCTTCTGTGGCTTGATCCTCTTGCACTGCCCTGTCTTGTCATTGCAGAGCTGTGTGTCCCACTGGCCAGGTGGCTGCTGAACCTGCAGCCCCCCTTGCTCATCTCCCAGCCCATTGCAGGTGGGTGTCTCCAGCGTGGACACACAGTGACAACGTCCATCAAGGGCCAGGAGAGCTAGCAGGTGGTGCTGGCCCCTCCAGCAAGGCCGGGTGCTGGCACCGCAAGGTTTGCAGGGATGCAGCTGACAAACCTGTGTGCACCCTGACCCAGAGCTAAACCAGATGCATATTTACCTGTTTATGCAGACAGAGCTGTCACACATAGCTCCTTGCAGCCACACGTTGGTCTGGGTCTCTGCAGTCAAATGCACACCCCAGCAGCTCTGGCTGGGTGCACACCCTGACATGGTTACACGCTCAGTTACCCTGCAGTTAACACTCCTCCGTACCCCGCTGCAAGGTGGCAGAGGGTGGGGATCTGTGCCAGCAAGAAAAGACAATCTGCTAGCCTCTTCTCTTCCCCTTCAGCCCCAGCCTGGCCCCTGGTGCGTGCCTTCGCTGCCAGCGCTCCCAGGATGCACACACAGAGCTGGAGGTGTTCAGCTGTGGGATTTGACACTTTGCTCCATGGTTTTGCCGCCCACAGGTGAAAAGCAGAGGGTCAAAAAAAAGAATCAGCTCTGTGCCTGTTCTAGCTGCAGGCCAGGGGTTGGGGAGCTCTTTCTTGGGATGTCCTGGACTTATGAAAACACCGCTTAAGAACCCTGATCTCATCGTGGTGCCTGTGGACCCCAGTGGGGCACACAGCCCCACACCATTGCAGTTCATCACCCTGCCGCCCTGCTCAGGACTTCCAGACTGCACCCGTTAGTTCCAGGCATCTCTGGCTCAAGCACAGCTCGAGGCTGGTGTGGTGAGACCATAACCAGACCTGCAGCGTGTGCCATGTGCCCGAGTGTGGGCTGAGCCTGGTCGGCTCCAGACTGTGCTCTTTTTCCTCGAGCAGATGTAACGCCAGCAGCTCAGCCCTGCACACCCCTCCATGCCGATGCAGGTCATCAGTGCCTCTCCCCTTCATCTCTGTGCAGAGGGGGCTGTGACTGAAGCTTCTGTTTGCTTCTGGAGCCCCAAGCATGGGCCCCTTGATGCTCCCCAGGACCAGCAATGGCTTGCACTGCTACCTAGCTTAGTGCAGCCCCATGGCCTGGAGCCCAGGCAGGTCTCTGCCTGCCCACCTCTAAAATAAAGGTTTGGCTGCAATTTTTGCTGGCTTCAATTATCAGCAGCCCAAAATGGGAAACGCAGCCCCTTTTCATCATGCACTGCAGTCAGGAAAACCGAGCTGCATTTTTGCCTTGGATGCTCTCAGAGCTGTCTTTTGGGAATAGCTCATGGGCCAGGAATGTGGCTCTTCAGAGCACAAGCTAGGATCACTGCTATTTTCCCACTTAAAACCAGAGGAAAATAGATCAAATGTTAATTAGCAGCAGAGGAACCTGCTGAACATTTATTAGGATTTTCCCCTTCTGCAGAACCACCTGATTCATGGACAGGCTACAAAACACCATAATACTTTCAACACTGCACATTTGCAAAGAGCATGGCCAGCGCCCGAAGGATGAATAAGTCGGGGGTGGGGGGAAGAATGGTGTAAGTGCAGAAAAGGAGGATGTGAGCTTGCCTAAAGAGATGATGAATCCCAAGCAGCATCCCTTGTTCTGCCAGTGGCTAACAGTAAGATCCTAGCACAGTCACATCTCTGGCTCGGTTCTTTATCTGTAAAATGACCTAACCTCTGAGCTAGTTTAGGCTGTAATAAAAAGGCTAGCGGCTGGTGCGAGCTCTCACCGGTATCACAGCAACAGTGGGAACATTTCAGAGCAAGCTCAGTTTAGCCGCAGCCTCTGGGGTTCTGGGGAGCAGCTCTTTAATGTCTGCAAAAATGCTTTGAAACCCGGGGATGAGAAATGTGGAAAGGGAAGGACGGCTGTTATTACAAACACGGCAGGTTGTGCTTCAAGCGTATCTGAATGCAACAGCTCACAGAAATCACGCCTGAAGAGTGTCTCAGTGAGACAGCTCAGCTCAGATCTCCCTCGACTGATATAGCTGAGAAATATCCAAGGAGACCCAGTGAGCTGCATGACCTAAAGGATGCTTCAGGTGCGATGAAGCCAGCAAAAAAAGCAAATGGGCAATTCTTGATGATCCAGCAGTGCAGAAGCTGTCAGTGCAATGCAATGGCAGAAAGACCTCTTTTTTTATCCTGCTTGCTGGGCAGATGGAGGTTAAGAATTGTAATGTGCTTTGGGCTCCCTCCCTCACACCCAGAGCTGTCTGCATGTCCCCAGAAGGATCCTGGAAACTGCCAGCCTTGATCGTTCCCCAACAAAAAGTCCTCTGGACCTCTAAAAGTGACCGTCTGGGATTTATGCCTCAGCCGTGCTGGAAGGCAGAGTGGGTTTTGTGGCCCTAATTTTAACCCACAGGAAGAAACTGGGCTAGGACAAGGTCATTGCTCTCTCGTGCACATCCCTGGAAGGGGAGGCAGAGAGAGAGGAGAGCCCAAAAATGAGCCACGCTGCCTGGAGGGGATGCACTTTGCCATCCTCAGGTGCCCTTTGGCTCGATCCAGGGGAGCAGCCCACCTCCGCGTGTGCTCAGCCATGCTTAACACCTCGCCAGGCTGCGTGACACTAATCCACAGGAACAGACCTGCACCGCCATTCTTCCATTTCAGCAGCTGCTGGCACGTTTTGTAAATGGAGGCTGTCTGACGAGGCACAGCTCTCCAGATCTCTTACTTGCCAATGGCATAAAGGGCTTAAAATGTTATAATGGGACCTCTGGTGTCCACCAAAGCAGTTCATAGGAGAGACTGTAGGATTTCACAGTTTCTCCTCCTTCCTGAAGCAGTACCCCTGGGTTATTGCACTTATTAAATTAGGAGCTGTAAAGCAACTGAGTAAATAATAAATTGCTAGAAGGAAATAAAAAAAATGCCACCCATTTCAGTTATTAGTCCAGATGAGTGAATTAGGTGTTGAAACAGCAGCTTTGAAGTTCGACTCATTAAATCACACACCAATTCAGCGCTTATTAGGTCTCCAGTCAGATATATAAAAACACCAGGAAGATAGGTTTGCTGTTAGCAATAGCCATTACTTTTTCTGCTGTGAGCAGCCTGTGAGTCTCACGCTGTTTACTGGGTTGTGAGAGAAGAATTTAAAGCACCAGATCCTGGTGCCACATGAGAGTTTGGGAATTGTGGGGTTTATTTCTGAAGAAGGAGTTCAGAAAGTGGGTGATAACTACACAAACACTCACAAAGAGTCAGGAAGAAATAGAAAATGAGCTGGGAGGAGACTTTCCGGTCTGTCTGCCCCAGAGGAGGATCAACCAGGATGCTCACATGCCATCAGCCACCACTGCAGTGTCTACTTCAAGAAGTTGAGCTCTTCCACTAAACAACATGGACCCACATTTTGGAGGCTTCCCCCCCTACGTCAATCCATCCATCCATCTATCCTGGATATCCTTGTCCTCATGCATCTCCTACGTACCTTCCCCATAACCCTTATTTCCTCTTCTCCCCACGCTTGCCTCCTGCCAGCTGGCACTGTCAAAATGATGGGCCAGCAGACACGATCCTCACGTGCCACCAGCTGGGCGAAACATGCCCCAAACCCAAAGGCACTGGTATAAAGCTTGTCAAAAAATATGAAAAGACCTTCCTTGAGCACAATACTTACTTTAAAACATTGCCTGATTTTTATCTAGTAGGACTCCTTTAATAAATTTGCATCCTAATGGCTTACAGAGATCTTAAAATTGGAGATCTCCTCTGCTGGACCTTAGTGTTCAGACATGGCACTCTTGGCACTATGCATTGAAAAGTCCTAAGTGAAGTCTTTGATGTTATGATGTTAGAAGAATAATACATTTTGCATTCTTCATATTTGCCTTATGTTAGGAAATATAAAGTCATGATTTCCAGCTTTTTTCACAGCCACAATATTTAGAAATCTATTTTTAAAGTGAAAATTTGGATTCTTAGTTAATAACCTGATTCCAGGAGCAAAAAGGTATAAGTGAAATATGTTGCAGGACTGAACAATCCAGACCTAGCAATGGCACGCATGTGCCTGGGAATTCCCAGTCCTCACACATTTGTAGGACCAAAGGTTTTACCAAACATTCGGACCACGAACCCAATCCTCTCTCTGGGAGTGTAGTATTTCATCTCCTAACCCAAATATTTCAGCTGGAACGCTGCATTTCTTTAGGACTGAAGCAACTGGGCATATCTGTGGCCTAAGCTGCCTTTCAACTTTGCCACTAAAACCAGGGAAGACCTTCTGAGATAAATAATACATAGAATATGCTCCCACCCACAGCTGCCTCTTACTGAAACCATGTCCTTTCTGTAGCTGATCTGTAATTTGAGGAAGAATAACGCCAACTCATCTCACAGGCTTTTTTTCTGAGGTTTAAAGTGGTTGCTGGTTACCTGGTTAAAGATGTGCCATAAGGGCAAGTTACTTGTGTCCTTTCAACACTACAGCTTGGAGAGTGCAGCAGCAGTAGGATGTGGTGGACTCACAGATCCCCTGAGCACAGTGGTGCAGAAGCAATGTTTGGCTGGTGTTGCCTTCACCATAGCTTCTGAGCACCTGGAAGGCTTTAACCCGTTCCTCACACATTGATGTACACACTTAGGATCATAGGATAATTCAGGTTGGAAGGGAGTTGAGAGCAGGGTCAGCTAGGAGGTCAGACCAGGTTACCCTGGCCTTTATCTAGTCTGGTCTTGAAAACTTTGCTTATGCTCCCTTTAGAAAAGTCAGGGCCACATTCCTAAGGGATGTGACCAGGTCTCACAGGAAGGCAGTGGCAGAGTCATGAATTTCGCATGGGTGTTAATCCCTCTTCGCAAGCATGCAGGAGCCACAGTTCCAAGGTTTCCTTCATAACCCAGAGGATACAGTTGTTTGCATCTTTCTAACAGTGAAAGCCAAGGTTTTCACTTAATCATCTGGGTCCGGGAGCTGTGGTTTTACAAAGAAGTGCACATTATGAGACACCTGATTAAAATGAAAAGCACAAGCTGACACTGTGGACTTACCCTAACAGCTTCCTGCATCTCTTGATTTTATGCTGACCCCCTTTTGGGCAGGAAAGTCTGTGAGGGCACACTGGTGACTCCAGTAGGACACAAAGTTTGTTATTAGGTGATTTTTTTATTTGTCTTGCTAACCGTCCAAGAAATGTCTGTAAGGAGAATGAAGTCATGCTTCGCCTGCCAGTGCTCCCCATGAGTGATCTGCTGCAATAATCAGCAGAGTCTGTTATATCGGGCATTATTTTCCCAGTTTTTGCCCACTGCACAAGTCCCACCAGCCGCACGCATGATGCTGGTGGGGTTTAAGCTGCCGGCATGCAGCACTGCAGGCATGCCCAGACCCTTCTTGTGCACACTGGTGTCATGAGCCGTGGGAGAAGGTGCAAAGACCAGCCCCTCCTGATGGCTGCATCCCTGGGGGTGTCCTCCATCCCTGCACCCTGCATGCTAACCCCATGCCTCTGCCTGACCCCTTCCTGGCTAAGCCCTTCTCCACCGCCATCCCTTTTCCTTCCCTTCCTCCCGTGCCGCTCTGCACGCAGCA
The DNA here is from genome assembly GCF_000737465.1 of Haliaeetus leucocephalus. Taxonomy (NCBI): domain Eukaryota; kingdom Metazoa; phylum Chordata; class Aves; order Accipitriformes; family Accipitridae; genus Haliaeetus; species Haliaeetus leucocephalus. The sequence continues at coordinate 7,093,254 of NW_010972953.1, read as the reverse complement.
GCCTCCTCCTGTTGTCATAACAACAAGCATCGGCCCGTGGCAGCCACGCAAAAACACCTCCTCGTGGGAGAAAGCATCGGCTCCTGCCCCAAACCGTCTGGCTGCGGTGGGGAGGAGGCCGAGCTAACCCCCAGGCAGAGGGATTGGGGGGCTGCTTCACCACATTTTGCCTGGGGCGCAGGGAACGCGCTGTCCCCCGGCCGGGCTCTGCAGTGTTGGCTTGCTGACACCCCCCACTCCCTCTGCGCTCGCCCGCATCCTTCCCTCTGTCCGAGCCACAGCAGGGGGATGTGGGGCAGATGCAGAAAGAGCCGTGTCCCTGCCCAGCACCCCACGGCGAGGCAGCAGGTACATCTGCAGCGCACATCCGTGACCTGCCCCAGCAATCCCTCCTCCCCACCAGCAAGACGGAGTCCCGATATCCCCGGAGCCAGGTCCCCTGACCCTCTCAGCCCTCGGGTCTCCTCTCCTCCCTGTATGACACAACCCCAATATGTAGCACCCTGAGGCACAGGCGGGATCAAACAAGACCAGGTCCATGCAGTTTAAGGAGTCCCATAGGCTCACTGTGGCTTAGGACGTGCTTCTCCGAGGGGCACCAGGATGACAGGCACAGCCAGAGCTACTCTTGAAGGCACCGGGGACACTGGGCATCCATCCTGTGTTCCAGAAAATCCATCAAATCCAAGGCCTCAAAGGCATTTCTCCTTCTGGAAGCCTGTGGCCAGCAACAGATTAAAGCTGCTCAAGACCACCCTGTTCAGAGCAAGAGGATGCTGCGACACCCAGAGTTAAGTAGGAAACAGAGCACCAAGATAAAGCAACAAAGATCTGAGGTTTACCTACTCCTTATTCATTCCTCACAAGCTTTGTGTGAGTTCCATTCAACCCAGACCCTCTATGCCAGAACTGAAGACCAACACCCTCCTTAGCCGCTCTCAGCCTCTCTCTCCCAGCTGGTTTCCAACAAGCCCTGCCAGCTCCACCCCCCAGGGGAGCATTCACAGCCCCTTGCACTGGTGCTGGTGTGGAAAAGCAAAACCAGAAACTGACAAAAAACTTGCTGGCAGGGCTGGGTCTTGGTGTAGACAGTTGCCTGTGCCCACCTCCACCCCGTCTCAGCTTCAGTCCTGCCGCATCTCCCTGGAGGCATTACTTCATCCCCGTCCCCAGTCCTTTCCCCTCTCTTATTCCTCCCACGCCAGCAGCTTGTTTTGGTGCAGCTTTGTGCAAGACTGCGGAGTGACTGGAAGTGGGTAAACTGATTTTTTTTTGCTAAAGCCATCCAGCTCACTCTCCACACAAGCTCATCAGCCCTTCCCAGTAGTGATGCTGGGCTACATCTTCCAACATGGAGCAGCTAAAACCCACCCCTCAGCTGTGTAATCTGGTTCCTTCTTCAGCCAAGAGCCCTATGAGAGGTCAAGGAGTGGATTTCTGAAGGTGCTTTAATGCCTGTGATGCACATAAAGGCCTGGTTATAATAGGAATTCATCTTTCCAGGTTCTCAGGTCAAGCTCCCGAGCTGCTGAGAGGCTGAGCCTGAACCTGGGGGGGAAGGAAAGACCATTTCACCATGGGACTTGGGTATTTCAAAAGAACAGCAGAAATTTCAGCTTCCCAGAGAGAGGCACTGGTTTGAACTTCCTACAGCATTGTCACAACCTTCCCCGCTTCACACGGTTATCGGTAGCTGCATTTCCCAGGGGGTAACCAGCCTGTAACATCAGCCAAAGGATTCTTAATGTTTTGATACTATGTTTGGCTTCCCAGGGGAGGAAATGTCTGGTCTCTGTGTCTAGGAAACAAAGCCCCTTTAGGGGGAAGGAATTTCTTGGGACACCTGATTAATTGGAGCCACTCTGGAGATTCGTGTAAACCAAATTGCTTCCAGGTTTGGGAGATTAGCAGGGTTTAGCTGCAGCATTCTCCAGACAGCTCTGGCTGCCTTTAAAGCGTCTCTGTTTTTAAGCATTGGAGAAACTATTTTTTTAAAAGGAAAAATCATTGCTCCATTCAGTGGCTAAAGCACACACTGGAGGAACTGGCAGCATATCTGGAACAAACGTCACCATCCCGCAGCCTCCAGCCAAGACTCGTTGCCTTCAACCACCATAAAGGAAAATACAAGGTGTTATCAGGGTAGTAAAGGATCGAGTCTTCCCCAAGCCCTGACTCTCACATATCTCCCTGGGCCCACAGAGGCTCTTTGGATGAACGGACCAAAATGCTAGATCCACTTCTACCACACCTAGCAGACTCTTGGAGCAGGGACAACAGCAAAAGTGGGAACCCCTTGGAGCAGAGGGACACAGAGCATAGCACCCACCACCCAAATGTTTCTAAGCCTTTCCAACACAGGAGAATCCCTGGGGAGCTGTTACCCAAAGCTGTGCATCTTTAGGCCTTGCAGTTGTGTATGCTTTAACCACTGGAGTTTTCTCATAGCCTTATGAGGAGGCCAGGATTGCTCCGTATTTGGGGAAACTGAGGCACAGAGCAGGGACCTGCTCCCCCAGCTGAGAGCTGGGGACTGGTTCGCTCCTTCCTCCTAAGCGATGAATAAATTAAAAAACAGTAATTGCTGCAAAGCCCGCCAGATCTCAGAGAGGAGGAAGCCAGAGGTTTGCACGCTGCCACCAACACCTCTCACTCCTCTTCATGCAGAAATGTGGCTTTTGTGAGACTAAATGGAGACCAGATGAGCTTCCCCACCCCTTCCCTCATCTCACTCATCCAGCACAGCCACCGTGCTCAGAAACCAGTGCCAGAGAAGCCAACTATTCAGGCTATGGGCTCTGATGTTTGGACAGGGAGCAGGTGGTTCTGCTGGCTGATGCAGCCTCAGCTGCAGGGTCACAGATAGAAATCGGATAGAGATTTCCTTCCTTGACCTATTTTGCAAAGCCTCTCTCCACCAGCCCCCCCCCGCTTTAGTCTCTGAACTTGTCTGCAAATGTCCATCAAAGGCTGGTCAGACCGCTGGAGGCGATGGGGTGAAGATGAGCAGGTGGGAAGTTGCCCAGGAGGGTTTACTGATGCATAAAGAGAACTGATGGGCTGAGGGCAGCCTGCTTCGTTGGAAGGACAATTAGCAGGGGGAAATTACAGGCTTTTCTTTTTTTTTGTTTGTTTGGTTTTTTTTTTCTAATGGTCATGCTCATTTCAGGAGCAGCACTGGCGGTGCCCCAGTCTCAGGCAGGCCTGGCTCCCGCGACGCAGTGCTTGCTGCACTGAGGCTTGTATTAGCTGGAGAGCGTGGTCAGAAAGGTTGGGGTTCGCAGGGGTGCAGCAAACCCCCGAGCTGCTCCCTGCCAGCAGGGCGAAGGGGCAAAGCAGGACGAGGAGGGGAGCAGATCCTTCCTGCTCCAAAATGACCTCTTCGGGGTTGCTTTCCCTCAGCTGGCCCCGTGCCGGGGTGCCCAGGCAGCGGGGCAGGCAGCACCCTGGCACACGAGTGGGGCAGAGGAAGGACGCAGCGGGGAGAAATGCCCAGACGTGCCGCGGAGGGCGAAGGACAGTCTGGAGGGGTGCGACAAGGAGGGAATGAGGAAAGCAGCCCCTTGGCTTTCTGGCAGGGCACATTGCTTCAACTGGCAGCAGAAAGCCAGGCAAGACCCCTGTAGCATATACGGCCACCTCGGGATGCTGTGCAGCATCCTAGGTTTTGGGGGACCCAGCAAGGAAAGACGCTTCTTAAAAAATCAAACCCAGCGATGCTTCCTGCAGATGGTCTCTGATCAGTGCACTGAATTCAGTCCGGCCTCTGCAGAGCCCCATTGGAGCATCCACCACGTACCTTTGCTTCCCTACCTCTGCACTGCAAGGAGGAAATTCTGAAAAAAACTATATTTGTCGCATTTCTGTGATGGCAGCACTTTACATGCAACTGGGGTGTTTCAGCAGCGATTGCTTGGGAGGGGTGGCTGCAACTTGACACTGGTTTATCTGAAGTTGCCTCCATCATTTTACATCCCAGGTCCCTGACTGTGCTAAATAAAATGAAAATTAAAGACTGCCAGTCATGCAAGTAGTAATATGTTGGGACTGTAAAATTTATTCCAACATGCTATTTTTTTAAAAATACGCTCAGACTGAGCAGACAATCTGAGCTGTAGTAAAGGCAATATTATACTTGTAAAAACTTCTCATTCACAGTACAGATGTCATTTACAATAAGGGTCACAAACATCAAATACTGAGTATTTTTTCTTCTTCTTTTTGTTTTTTTTGTTTGTTTTGTGTTTTTTTGTGGTTTTTGTTTGGTTTTGTTTTGTTTTTTTTTTTACATCAGACTGTGCTTTTACCTGCATTTTTTTGCACTGATATAACCATACAGACATTGCAAGATGCAAGTGTAGAAACTGGAGTTAAAATAAAATTACAGGCAAAACTACCAAATTACATTGTATGCTGTACATATTTACAGTACCTTTTTTGGAATGTATTGCCATTTTAAGAACATATAGAAACTTTCTACAGACTATTCCACTTACAGAATACATACACCTTTTAGAAAAAAAGGCAAATATTTATCTTACATGAGACCATGTATATTAAATTTGCGTACACATTATTATTATTATTATTATTTTTTACATTACATTTACTAAAGTGATCGTAAGTGCCATCATATCTCAGTAATGAAAACAGATTGGTTTTATGCCATCAGGACTGATTTTTTTAATTTTTTTTTTTATTTTTTGAAAATAATTTACAATATGGTTTTATTTGTAAATACTGTGCAATAGATGGAAATATTAAAAAAAAAAAGAAAAGCACATGATGAAACCAAGTCAGCAAATGAAAAGCTATTGCAAGACCAGCAGAAAAGGGCTAGATCAAATTGTCCAGGATTTTGCATGAAAATTGGAATAATTTTAATGACTTTTGCGTGACCAAGTATATTGCTTGTTCAGGTGCTGTTTCTGTGGATTTAAAACAAAAACCAGGTAAAAGTGAAAGCTGGCTTAAGAGAAAACCAACTCTTTTGCAGATTTTTTTGGTGGAGGTGAAAGAAGAGCGATGGGGAGGTGGCCAGTTGTGCCCGACATTGGTCCGATGGAGCCAATGGTCAACAACTGGAAGGGTGCTTGGACACGTCCCTCTGGTTGACTGCAGTCGGCATCACCCAGCTCTGCCCGCAGACATCTCCTGCCGTGTCCAGCTCCAGGGCTCGGCAAGTGAGTGGGCAGCGGGACCGAGCGAGCGCTCGCAGCAAACCCCGGCAGCTTTGATGGGGCTCGAGCGAGAGCAGGGTTTGGGACTGGCGGGTGGCTTTTATCAGCGAGCCCGAGCGCTGGCCCGGGAGTGTAACTTTATAGACACCAGGGTGAAAATGTCACCCCTTAGGAGCAGGTGATGAAATACATGTCCCAGTCATAAGCTGTAAAGTCACAGCTACTTCATCTTTACTTTTAAGAGTTTTCTGCTGCAGTTCCTGGGTATCCAGCCAACAACCTGTGAATAATTAGAGCTGACAGAGACCTGCTTCAAGGCACGGGGTCATTTTTGAGAGCCAACTGCCCCCGTCTCCTCCTCCCATGGTCTGCTCAGTCCCGCAAGACACTGAGCTCTGTAACCTTGATGAAAGAAGCTAAACTCATGCTTAAGCACAACGAAGTTACTGAAACTCCAGAAATGCTTAAGCCAACATACAAGTGCTTTATTAGCTCTGGATATAAGGCTTGGTATGTAACATGACTACTTCAAGGAGTAATTTAAGAGCATGGGCCAAGTCCTCTGTGCAGAATGATTTCTTGGATGCCAGAGCATCCGTTTGCCATTGAGTACCTGCATTCATGGGAGCTACACAAACAGCTTACCAGGGAAGGAAATATCAGAGTAGGGTTTTGGCTGATTAACCAGTGTCGTAACAAAGAGCAGCAGCCAGTCTCTGGAGGCTATGTGCCTTCATGGACTATAAATTTAAGAACCTCTGCCATAAGAAAAGCAGGGGATTTTATTTCCACCTGCTGATGAAGAGGAAGGGCTGGGCTCTGGTTTTTAATTTGCCTATTGGCATTATTAATACATTCTCTTGCAAATAATACTGCTAACTGCTCTGCAAAGTGTCTGTACAGATACAAGCTTAGCCACCTCTGCAGCCCTTGTGGAAAGTAAATCAGGATTATCCCTATTTTGCAGACAGAACAGACACCCAGAGCGATATTAAAAGCTGTGACCTGCAAACAGCTTTCACCAAGTGTGACACAGGGAAGTCAATGGCTGCTCCAGGTAGGAAAGGCAGCCGCCAGTGAAGGCTGGGTCTTCAGCCCCGCTGTAAATAACGCACAACTCTGAAAATCGGTAGAGCTGCATCACTGTGCTCCTCGGGTGAGTATGAGGCAGAGGGGAGACACGATTTGCACAAGGTCACGCTATGGTTTCACAGCAGGGCTGGGGCTGCCCCTCGGGGATGCCCGCCCTGCCCACAGATGGAGATGCTGGTGCCGGCGCGGAGGAGGACACCCTTCCCGCGGAGCTCTGAGCTGTCAGTGTGATAATTAGCCCTTAAATACAATTTTTTTTTTTTTGTGATCCTTTTTGCCTATCCAGTAGGCCATATTGCGCCCGTTAGGTAAAGCATGAAGCACCATTTCACTCCAGCCAGAGCCTCCCCTGCCATGCCCGCAGCCGCTCTGCTAAGGAGCCGAACCGGGTCAAGATTCAGCACAGCCTTGGGGTTTTTTTGCCCATCTCCTGAGTTTTCAGCGGTCCCTGCATGCACCCGCTCCGTGGCTGCCAGGTGGTGTGCATGGGATCTGAGCAGGGCCTGACCTGGGGAGCACCTCACTGCTGCACAGCCCTTTCCCAAACTCCTCTCCCCGCTTTTGTTTGGCTGCGGGCGAAGGCGTCTGGATGGTCACACACACCGCTGCCCCACGCAGCGCCGGCTGCCAGCCTGGATGCTCTGCAGCTGAGATGCAGAAAGCTTCAACTCATCTTGAGGTGCTGGAAAAGCTTTAAAAAATAATAATAATAAAAAAAATAAAGCACAATAACAAAAGCAAGAAACCAATGTAATGACTTCTGGGTTTTGTTGGGCCTTTTTTTTTTTCTTCTGCCCAGAAATGACAGAGGGAGAAAAAAAAAAAAAACCCCAATGCAAAGTAACAACAAGTCAAGGATTAAAATACAGTTACAGAAAGAAGCCGAGCAACTTTGATCTAGCCCAAAGCTCATGTCAAATGCACCTAACAAAACCAGGATGCTGAGTGCACAACTGCTGCATTATTTTTCTTTATGTACAATTTTTTTATATATATATATATATATATATATATAAAATTAAATACAAAAAGCTACCGTGGAATAATGTTAAGTGTGTGACAAGGGCAAGGGGAAGAAAAATGGCAGAAGCCAGGAAGGTCAAAACTGTCACTAGATTTGGTGGATGGTTTCCAGGGATGCTCACACAGACCCTGGTTGAGCAGTCCACTCTGAGTCATCTTGATATTAAGCACACGCTTAAAGTCTGAGTAGGATTTAAGCTGGTGCTTAAGAGTTTCACTGAACAGAGTTGCTACGCTGAACTGAACTCTCAGCCCCTTACTCCTGCCATGGGATCTGGCCAGGTTTGAAAGCAGGACCAGCTTCCAGGCTTGGGGCCAAAGAGGGGGAGATGGGAAAAAGGGAAACTTGATAAAAGTGCTAATTAAGGTATAAATGGGTTCTGGACATTGTTTTGGTCAGTGTCACAGCCTTAATGTTATTTCCATGATATCTTCTTTTGTACTTAATTCCCTTTACAAGAAAAGAAAAAAAAAATCACAGAAGATTATTAAAAAATTTATATTATTTGCCCGTGAAACGGGAACAGTTCATAGCTCATCAAGTCTGGCAAGGAAATATGTTCTCATTCAGGGTTTTATTTGATTTCTTTTAATTTTTTTTTTTTTAAAAAGTGTATTACGTACCCGATAAACTGGAACAGCTCTGAAAGAAGAAAGAACTGGTCCACTGGTTAAATATTTATATCTTTTTTTTCTTTTTTTTTTTAAATTAAAAAAAAAGAGGTTTGTACAGATTCCATAGACCAGAAAACCCTCTGAAGTAGTAAAGAGCCTGCTGTCTGCTAGGGCAAACATGTATCGAACATTTGTATTTTAAAAAGTATGTTAATGTGACAGAGAGGAATGGCTCCATCGGGTCTCCCTGTATTTGGTATCGTATCTATTGGCAGTAGAGGCCATTGCTCTGCTACGGATGGTCATAGTTAAAATTTGCTCTGGAAAAAGTTACTGTGCATGCATAACAAGCTGACTGCAAACATTAACCACTCAGCATCATAACTTTTTTCTTCTAAAACACCAAAAAAGGGCCCATCTGCACAATAAGGACTACGTTTGCGACGTTCCGCTTAAATAAATAAATAAAATTAAAATAAGACACAGAGTCACTCGTGAGTTACAGAGCCGCAGGCGTGCAAACGAGCAGAGCACAAACTACTCCTGCATCCCTAGAGCTCAACGAAGCCAAAGCAGCCAGGACAGAGCGGGGATGGGATGGAGGGAGCTTGTCCGCAACTAAAAAATTACGGAGGAAAAATGGTTGCAAGGCTGAGTTTACTTCCACTCTTAGACCAAGGGAGGGTGTTTACAGAGGGCTTCCAAACCCCAGAAAAGAGGGGCTCTCAGGCACAGGCATGACTTTGCCAGGGCGACATGGGGGGCATCGCGGAGCGGCCGTGCGCACGGGGAGGGGGCGCGGGATGGAAGGATTAAAGCAAGCAGGAGGCCGGCTCGTCCAGCGAGAGACACCATTCCTGGCACTGGGTCTACATTTGATACATTCCTATGTTCTTGAAGTTAAATCTTTGAAGAAGAACCTTTTTTTGTCCCTTTTTAGAAAAGTGCTTTGATGGGTTCTGCAGGAGGGAGGGATGCTCAAGATTCATTTTTCTCTTTTGAGTGACAATTTCTCTCGCTGCGAATGAACCTCCCCCTACTCAAGGAAGTGCTAGTTTCACTTACAAGTTCAGGGTAAACATGTTTTTCAAATGTAAAGCAGTCTCAACTGTTTAAAGCACAACCATAGGCAATCAGAGGGATGCGAGAAAAAAAAAAACAAGCACTTTGCGAGAATTAAATAAAGCATGTAATAAATACGAATCATAAACTTCTGTACACAGGAGCAAGGGTTTGGTTTTTTTTTTTTAATCATTTAATCAATATAAAAAAGTTTTTCTGTTTTGTTTTTGTTTTCAGTGCATCTTCTTCCTCTTAAAATGCTTAACCCTTTCCTTTCTGCATCTCTCAGGCCCATAATTACGCACACCTAAATGGCAAAAAAGACAAGGTCTAACAAACCCCTTTCCAAAAAACTCTAAAAAAATATTCACAGCCTCAAACAGTTTTGTACATTTCAAGCAACAAAAGGTATAGAAAAAGGCACAAGTAACTGCATACATGTGGAGATAATACCAGACTGGGACAAAGAAAACCAGGAATCTTCCATGGGTTTGGTCATTCACTAGAGTGCTTCTTATAGCGATGATTATACTAAAGGAAATAGTGTTGAAAATGTCTGTTGATTTTACATAGGAAGCCTAAAGGTGGAACAGATGGTGGAGGCTTAAGTACTTCCCGTGTTTTCATCCACCTTTTTTTGAGTTTGACCTAAATCTGCGTGCTCTAGCTGTGGACTGCTCTTCCTGGAGGTTCCCCCTTGGCGACTGGGCTCTCCGGAGAGGTTTCTCCTCCGGACAGAGAACGGCTGGGCATGCGAATGGCTCGATGAGGGCTCTGAGAGGCAGCCGGTGCTGCTGCTTCGGTCCAACGGCTGGGGGGGGAGATCTGAGATGAAAGTGCAGGATGATTCAAAGGAAGTGCTCGAGCTGCCAGATTGCTTCTTGCCCGGTTTTTTCAAGGGTTCTTCCCCGCTTGTCGAAGGCTTTGGAGAGTGCTCGTCGGTTGTGCTGGGGCTGGCTGGGGATGCCGAGCAGCCTGCCTGCTCCGCGTGGCTAGACTCAGCGAACATTTTTACCCTGTATTCCTCCTGGTCTGTCTTTTGCTGAAGCTCACTAGTCCTCATTTTCTCTTCTAAGCAACCACTGCTCGCAAGCTCTGGGGACAGTGTATATTTAGAAACCTTTGCAACTGGGGAGACAGATGCCGACGATGGCTCCCGTGGGACCTGTGGTTCCTCATCCCTCTTGGGAGCCCGGCTGAACTCAGTGAAGCTGCTGCCACCAGAGGCAAAGTATCCCGCTTGCAGGGATACAACTGAACTGGGCACCAAGCTGGGATGGGTGCTTGGCCTCGCCTGGACCATCTGGATGCCCCCAATGGGAATCATAGGATACGGGGTCCTCGTGAGCTGCTGCGAATGCAACGGGAGATGGCTGAAGACATTCTCCTCCCCTCGGCTGGGAGCGTGGACATGTATTTCATGAGGTGCCTGCAAGGGTCTGGAGCAGACAGGCTGCGTGATGCCAGGTGAGCATGTTGGGCTTCGTGGTTCTATCTTCTGCACCGGAGAGGGAAAAGAAACAGCTGCATCAGTGCAACGTAGAAGTTACAGCATTAGCATCATTAATGCTCACTGTAAGTATTGGTTTTCTTAATATTTTATTCTAATTTGAGGGAGATCAATCAATTGAGGAAGATTTGGACTCCCAAACCTTTAAGGTAGGGAGCAACACAACCCACAGTGTTTGCTTTCTGGGTACAAATATGCCCACAGCCTGTTGGGGCACAGATCCAGGACTTTGGTTCAGGCTTGGATCATTATAAAATCATAGAATGATTTGGGTTGGAAGGGACCTTTCAAGGTCATCCAGTCCAACCCCCCTGCGATGAGCAGGGACACCTTCAACTAGATCAGGTTGCTCAGAGCCCCGTCCAACCTGACCTTGAATGTTTCCAGGGATGGGGCATCCCTGGAATGCCCCTCTAGGCAACCTGTTCCAGTATTTCACCACCCTCATCATAAAAAATGTCTTCCTTCTAGCTAGTCTGAATCTACCTTCTTTTAGCCTAAAACCATCACCCCTTATCCTATTATCAGAGTTGCCTCTGAAACCCTGGCAGAGGATGCCAGTGTCTCCTGCCATCCAAGCTGCTTTGGATCCCTTTCAGTACATGGGGTTTCTGAGAGCCCAGAATAATGTTCTTTATTTTTACTGTACTTTCTTAAAGCAGGATTACATCCTTACAGCTGCTACTTGCAAGGATGTTTTGGACCAAGCGAGAGATAGCATTAACTCTCGTTTGAGACAAAGCACACCCGTCAGTGTGGTCCCCACCACCACCCTCATGGTGTGGTCTGTAGAAATCAAGGGTTAAGACCCTACCATTTTACCTGTTCCTCTTTCTCTCTCGGTGCTTCACATAGTTTCCTAATGTACATCATGGAGAGATATGTGGCTAAACAGAAATGGATTAATTAGTCATGAGGTTATAACTAAACCCTTAAACAGGACTCCCAAGAAGAGGAAGCAACAGAAACTGCAACCAACTTTCCAATAAGATGGGGTTAGCTATAAAATTTGAGGATTCACTGGAGGGCATATTTCTTTGTAGGATTATGGAGAATTGCCTGACCCTGCGAGCTGGATCTCCATAAAGAGGCAACAGAGGAAAGCAGCAAAAGAGAACAGAAGAGAGAGAAAGCAAGAGCCACTGAAGATAATGTATACTTGGTCAGAAGTTACAAGCCCAAAGACTTGCTAAATCTCACTTATCCACATGAAATCTTGGCAGAATCACTATAGGGAGGCTCGGAAACCCCCAAACAAATCATCTCAATGGTGCAACAGCCACCAGAAGGAGAGACTACCTACAGCAAGAGCCAGTGGGAAGAAAGATGGTCATGGTCAGGCCTGATGCACAGACTTGGCAGAAAGCCTTACACTGAAGGTAAGCTAAGATTGTTTCTAAGTAATGCTTAGAGCACCAGTTTTGAGCACAGAGCTCCGTTTGGGATCTGACAAATTCACCTCTGATCTTTCTGTCTCTTGTAGCCTTACCAGGAACATAATTTTGCAATGAAAGCCCAGCTGTCCATCTCGCTGATAAATGGAAAGTTTCCCGGTTAGATCTTTATTGTTGCTTTGGAGGCACATGAGAAAAGCAACAGTGGTGACTTTGGGTGCATAAAAGGAATAGGAAAATGGAGCAAAAAGGTATGTGTATGAGAGTGTAAGTTAAAAGGTGTGAACGGGCAGATAAGCAGGAGTATACAATATTGTCTCCTACTGTGGACTAGGCAGCTTTGGGGATTTGCCACAAGTAGTGGAAGTGGGCAGTTTTCCTGACAGAGGTGCTTTAGAGTTGAAGGACGGGGGTTTCCACAGCCCTGAGATTCACCACAAGAAGTTAATTGACAGGAAAGGGAAATAGCATTAAAGTAACCAAAAGTTTGGACCTAAAACAAAGGGTAGTCTCTGAGAAGGTAAGACAAACACTCATAGTGGAAAGCAGAAGGAAGACAGCACCAGAAGACGGTACGTTATCATAGACATGGAAGAAACGCACACTGGGCAGCGTGGCTTTTCTGGAGAAGACCTGGGTCAGCATCTGCCGTGACAGGCTCTCCAGAGGTTGTATAAAGGCCTCTCTCTTCCCAGTGCAGTCCCTAAGGGCTCGAGTCTCTCCTCACACCAGTTTCACAGCAGAGCAACTCCAGCAACTGAATCTCATGTTCATCAGCATAAATTACAGGAGAGCCAGGCACTTCAGTAGAAATGGGAAACGTTCCACCAAACCCGACGTCTAATTTGCCTGTAGCAGTGGGAGGAACATGAAATTTTCCTTTACCCATAGGATTTGATATGTCCAGCAGAGAGATTAAATAATTTTCTGGACCCAGTGGGACACACCTCTCTGTGCTGAAGAGAGAAGCGAGATGAAATCAGAGATGTCCAAACAAACATTTCTCAGCAGTTAATCTAACAGAGTTGGCTGCGTGTATTCGTAGCCCAGGAGCCAGCAATAGAGTGCAATGGCTAGTTTAGATCTGGTGCAGGTCACTGACCAGTGAAAAATGGTCACAGCTTCATCCCAGCTGGTGAGATCTCAGAAGTGGGTATGAAATTCCCGGGGGAAAAAAGCCTCTCAGTGACAACTAGTCATTGTTAAGTGGTCATCCTTACTGCTTGTCTCAGCAGGAGACTGGTTGGGTCGGGATTTTAAATAATCCCTTGGAGAAGGGACAACTTTTTATTTCTCTTCAACTGAGATGGACAGGACCAAAATGGGTGCAAAACCCATTGTTGTCCACTGTCACTTTTCTCTGGGTTACCTGTGACATTGGTCACAGTCAGAGTCACTGTGCACTTCTGTATTGCAACCCTCATTAAAAAACATATCAGAGAACATACTGCAGGGACTAGAAAGCAAGAGGGTCTTGAACTTACCAGCTTGGACTCATAGAGCTGTACATTTTTGCCAAAGAACCTGTGAGGTAGAGGCATCGAAGATAATATCCCGTGCTGGGCTTGATATGAGCTTTGAACTTTGTCATCTGCTGCTGATTTGCTAGTACCAGGCAAGTCCTCTTTCCCAGGGGATGGATACCTAGATGACTCTGAACAGCCTGGAGACGAGACTTTCTTCAGTGATAAATATCTGACTGATGACATCTCTCTGCTCGGTGACGAGTGCCTCACAGGGGAGACTTCTCCTTCTGGTGGAAGGTATGTTCTTGGGGACAGCTCTCTTCTAGGGGAAAGATGCCTGCTGGGCGACAGCTCAAGTCTTGGTGACACACATCTCAGTGGAGATGCCTCTCTCCTAGGAGAGACACGCTGGCAAGGAGACAACCCTCTCCCTGGAGACAGGCACCTGAGAGAAGACAGTTCTCCAGTTGGCGAAAACCGTTTCGGTGAAGTTTCATTTTTGGTTAATAGGTGCTTTCTTGCTAGCATTGGTCTGCTGCTGCCACCACCTCTGCCAGAGTCCTGGCTCGGAGACCACCTTTTTCTTGGGGAGGTGTCTTTTGAGGTTGACAGGTCCATAACTAAGGACATCTGTGGCCTTGTGACAGACTCTCTTTCAGCAGAAGCCAATTGTTCAGTGGAGGTCAAAGCTGGTCTGTGGAGACTCAAGAAGCTGTGGCACACAGCAATGTCACTGCTGTCTGCTGACCACTTTGTTTCCAGCGCTGAGGAGGAGGCCTGTTGGCCTTCACCTACTTTTTGGCTGCTGGAAACAGTTTCTTGGGCTACGGACAATGATATTTCAGTGCCTTCCTCTTGAGACGATGGAGAGCCACCTGAAGAGTGCATCGGAAGGGTGCTATGTTTGCCTTCCGGCAACTTTAAAGGTGGCTCATCTTGGCTCTCCTCTTCCTCCTCATCTTCCTCATCTTCATTGTCATCATCATCGTCAGATTCCTCTAGGTCTGAAAACTGGTGTTCCTCAATTGGCTCAGATCCCTCCCGCCCCTCAGAGTCCTGGAATAGGTCTTCACTGGTTCCTGAAAGGATGGGCAAACACAAAACAGAGAGTGTAAAGCACACATACAGGACTATTTTTGTGCTAAATCTGCTCAAAAGTTCTAAGGGGACAAGAGGAGAGAGGACCCAGCTATTTCCTAGATCTGAGCATCTTGTGCTTTAAAGCCTGCAGTCTTGCCCTCTGTACCAGCTCCACTCCTGATGATCCCAGCAGAACCCAGTGAATCTCACCACTGGGACCTCCTGCTCTGCCCTAATTTTGGTTCCAGACATTGCTCCATCAACACACGCAGCCATCGGTCCCTGCTTCTGCTGTACACCTTCACACCCCCTGCCTGCCTTTCTCTAGAAATGCAAAAAAGGCTCTTAATAGATGAGGATAACGGCAGCACTATCATCCTTTGGTGGGCTTTTTATGACCATTTGTTGCAATGGTACCTACAAAATATCTACAGCTGCCAAAGTACAGGAAAGTTGCTGGGATGACTGCTCCCATCCTCCACATCTTGGGCCTTTTCCTGCCTAGATTACATGATGGTTAAACATTAGCAAGACAAGACTTGTATTAAAAAGCAAACAATAGAGTTGGAAGAACCTCTGTGGATTTTCCCTTATTTTGATAAATTCTAGCTATGATGCAGACACTTCTTTATGGCAGAGGTTTTTGCTGTCTGTCTGTGGAGGGCCTTGCACGGGGATGCTTTGTGAATAAGACCTTGTAAACAGCGAGGAGTATACAAAAAACAAATTCTAAAGGATTTGAAATATATCTGCAGGTAAAAACCCAGCATCTCTCTTCTACTTTTAAGGGCCAGCAGAAGCTTTCTGAGATCAGTACCAAGCTCCCAAGCAGATTGCTGCCGGCTCACCCGCTGCTCTGCTCTGCACTGAGAAAAATCTGCGTTTCCCCATGCCAGATGTGCAGTGATCCTGGCAGAAATGCAAGCTCAGCCTGAAGAGGTCCATCGGGAACAGCCACTGGATGTCACTGTAGCTCAACAAAATTGCAGTCAGGAGGCTTTCCTGCAAATCCCCACTGCTCCGGAGGGGCTAATAAAATAGCAGTTTCTCAAACTCTGTTTGTGCCAAGCACCAAGATGATGGGTACAGAGCTGCTGGGACACGCTTGGTCCCTGGCTTTGGAAGGAGAACGTCTGGATGCTGCTTTGACACCTGTGTGAAGCCCGGTAACTAATTGCAGCACTGCTGGCCTCCTTTCCCCATCAGTTCAGCCTAGGACACTGTTTCTCGTCTGATGAACATGGAAACGGTTTTCCATTTAGAGCTGCCATCTGTCAGCAGGACGAGCCGGAGGGGAAATTAAACAGAGCTAACACTGAGGCTGGACCACACCTGCCTGCAGCAGGCAGGGTGGTTTTCAGAAGGGGACATGGCCACACAGTGAGAAGTCACTGTAACCCATGGATAAAAAGTCTAATTTTGTTTACCTTGAATAACAGGGCCTTACTAATAAATGCTCATGAAGTATTTGGCATTACCAGTGAAATAAGACATGTATTTTACCAAGGCTGATTATCCATCCAAGACTCAACCTGAAATGAATCTCATTTGCTCCTCACCCCATTTCAAAAGTCCAAACTAGTCCATAAAGTGAGACCTACTGCAGAACTCATACAGCATCGAGTTGAAGTCAGCAGCTCTCCACCAAGAGGCTGACTTGCATTGTGAAATTCTTGTATAATGATGGTGTTTGCGGGACCCGGGATCCAGTGCTGGGTTGTTTGCAAACTCCCAAAGGAACTGAGTTCAGAACAAATATTATTGCAAAGGACCAGTTCTCCCAGCCATAGGGTGAACTGTGCATATTTCTTGCTTGGAAAAGGAATGCATTTCACTACCAGAGCTGTGAGCTAGTCCCTGTCTCTGGTTCCAGGATTTGACATCTATGGGCTTCGGGATGGACAGGCAGCTATAGCCTCAGCCTCCGCTGCATGGCTCTAAGAGCCTTGTCCCATGTGGTCTCCTTTTTTGGCCCCACTCACAAAATGGACAGGCACTGGCCAGGACAGAGAGCAAGGTCAGAAGTATGGGGTGAGGGAAACATGAAGCCAGCTCCTCAATGGGGAGTTGTTTACATTTGCCACCAAGGGAAACATTTCAGGGAGTCCTGAGACAGCCCAAAGGGAATTTGCTTTGGCTTCCTAACACGTTTCTTGCAGGCAGAAAGAGAGCTCAGACCTGAGCCCTGGCTTCTTGCAACTGAAATGCATTTTGCTGAGCTAATGGGCAGAGAAAGGGCAAGTCAGGAGAAGACAGGGAGGGAGGGAGAGATGGAAAAAGGAAGGAGAGAGGGAGCTAGTGAAAACGTGCCCTGTCAATGGCTTTGTCTGAGGGTTGCATATCATTACACATGTGTTATTCTAAGGTTATTCCACCAAACTAGTGCAATCACACCAAGCAAAACCAATGCACAAGAGAAGAATTATACTCCAATCTCCTTTTATAGTAACTCTCCTTACTTTCTCCTGCCCCTTAAATAGAAATAAAAACAATCAAGTGAAATATAACTCTAGTTTAAAATAATCCAGGGAGTTTTAGGAATTGCTGCTCCCTCCCCGTCTGCCCCCAAAGGAAAGCACGACGATCTTCCTGTGCTGGTTTGTGTCACATGGAAATAGTCGTCTTTTTTTTTCTTCTTTTTCTTTTTTTTTTTTTTTAATTAAAATAGTCCTTGCTAGGCTCTGCTCTGAGCCTCTTTGCAAAGAAGAGAGAAGACGCTCTGTGGTTACACAGGGGAAGGCTCATTGCAATCCAGTACTCTGAGAACAGGGGATGTGTGCTACAGCTGTGATCGCTGATTTCTTATGTACCTTTCTGCCATTTTTATGTTATTTTCTCATCCATCCAAATAACCCCAACCATTACAGTACAAAATAGATTTTCTGATCATCTTCTTGGCTGTTTTATTTAGTATTTACTTAGTATTTGTGAGCAATGGGCCTCCTTACTCATGAGGCAGAATATGTGAAATTTCAGCAGAAGTCCAGTGTTAGCTTTAACCAGGTGAAAAAGAAACTGGAAGGAAACAAAGGAAACATCCTCTCATACCACGCCTTCCCGTTTTCACCTTTCTGCATTCCTTCCTGGCAGACCGTCCCCTTTACACAAACACAAATGGTCTTCATCAATGGGAGGAAATGGGGACTGTATATTTTTTGTAATTCTAAAATTACACGGATTGCTTGCATAATGCAATAAAGTCCAGACAGCGCAACACATTCCAGTGAGCAGCCACGCAGCCAACAGCAACAACGGGAGAGGAGTCCCTTCCGAAAGCTAATGGGTTCCTGTCCTCTGCAGTCCAGGTAGGGCCTTTCCTTGCTGGGCTTAGTAGGTGACCAACCACCACATGCTCAGCCACAAGCAGTCAGGGACTAACGAGTTAATGATGGCCCCCAAAAAAATCCCCCAGCTGATGGTCCCATCCTTTCTGCTGAGTGCTCTCTCGGCTCACACGGGGATGCAAGGGAGACCTTTCTTGGGCTTTTGTTTAGACCTACTCTTTTCACGAGGCCAAAGGCTGAGACCAGCTCAGCCTCACCACCTGCCAGACCTCCATTTTCACAAGCAGAGTGCTCCCATCAGCTGAAAGCGTGGATGGGCTTTCACACCGCTTGCACAACACGCTGCTGAGTGCGCTACTATTAACGCTGTATGAGCCCAGGGATGAATGACTGAAGGAAATCATGAACGAAAGCATTCCCCTGGACTAGAGAAGCAAGCCCTTGCGGTCCGTCCTCAGAAGCCTGCAATTACATGTAACATAAATAGGACTTCTGATATGCCAGTTTTCAAAAGTTACACTCAATTAATATGATTCATTAGTTCTAATTGACTATAATGGAAAGGTTTAAAATAACAGTTGCTCTTTTCAGAGTCATGCAACCAACATTTCAGGAGCCACTTTCCTCTTTCTCTATCTAGCTTTGATCTGCAGAAGCACCACTGACGGGTGGTATAACAGGAGAGAGGGATTTCTGGAGACATCATCTAATCAATTATTTTAAGTGAGTTCCTGGGCTGAAGGAGTTCTCCAGGAGTCCTACACGGGAGCAGCCTCCCGCTGCTAACACCATGCCAACACTTTTCCCTTGGGGCGGCTACCGCAAAATCCCCGACTAGGTTTTCTGTTGGCCATGTCCTCCTTTGGAAAGGCCACGGCCAAGTACAGCATGTCTCTGCCTGATCGAAAAGTTGCTCTGAAGAGCTGGAGAAAAGCCAGAATTTCAAGCAGATTTAAAAGGAAGCAAGCCATCCCTTGAGACAAAGTGGCACACCGTCAGCCAGGTCAGATATCCTTAGCCTTGGCTAAATGTTTATTCTGTATGGCCTGGAAGAGCCCTTTGTGCATCCCTGTACATGTCAGGAAAGGCACTGTGAAAGGGGGCACAGGTGTCTGGTAATGCCACAGGGCTCGCTCTTTCTCCCAGGTCCTCGTCCCCTGACCACCCAGGTGACTACACCTTGCCTGAACCAGAACCCAAGCCTGAAAGGGCATGGTACCATTGCACTGGGGGATCACTGGGGTTTGGAACTGGTTAACCAGTAGGACTTCTCTGATATCTCCTACAGGTTCTCTGCTGGCAAGTTGAGCTATGGTCTGTTCAGGTCAAGGACAGTCACATCAGCCCTCCAAGCCACACTTGTCCCAGGACAGTTACCCAAGCCCTGCAGCCTCATCAGATTGCTCTGCATCTGCACCTCTGTGCCTCCAAAACAGGGTGACCACATCCAACCTCCTCTGCAGGAATGCTAATTCCCGAACTGTGCTTAGCATTTTTTTGGAAGTGTGGTAGATGGCCTGAACCACAGATGTCTTGTTGATCGCTCCTGCAGTTTAAGTTGAGACAATGGCGTGCCAGTGCCTGCAAATGTCCACAGCACAGTTTAACTAACCAGCATGGAGGTACTCCAAGGATACAGCGCACAGCAGGGGACAGCATTTCTGAGCTTCGATATCCAAAAACTGAGACTTAAAGCATCTTAGGGGTCCCAGCGGCCAGGGCTGCCCGGCCGGCACAGCATCCCCAGCCCTGTGAACCACCTGCGACGCAAACTCCCTCCATGGCACAAAGGTTTGCAGCCTGCAGCAGAGCAAACCCCGTTCCCACCATGGGCTACGTAGGGAAACACACTTAGTGATTTTTAATTACCTAGGAAGCAGGAAACGTGTGACAATGCCCATGTCCCGGGAACCAGCCCCTTTCCCAATAAAGCCTCTGAGGGACTCAACCTCAGCATGGAACCGGGGTGATAAGCGCTGTTTGTTGTTCCTGCCGAGTTAACATTCCCTGGCTCACAGTGCTGTCTCCAGAACTTGCTCAGCTGATGTTCACTTTATAAAAATAACCGTGGCGCCATGTGTTTTATGAAGTTCATTTTAACCCATTGTCAACAAACCCTTGCGGGCTGTGGCAGAATGAATCCCAGGGATGGGGGAATCAAAATTGTTTCGGGTGAGACAGGGATGAAACAGGAAACAGGGAAAAAAAAATGCTGAAGACAGCCACAAGAGCTGCTTTCATGCTGGGATTTCTGGGGTGGCAGCCAGGAAGGGTCAATGGTGTCATGACCAGCCTGCAATGCAATGCAAACAGAAAACACCACCCTGCTCTGTGGCACTAAGTGTTTTATCCAGGAATAAACACACTGTGACAGAGACAGACCTGTGCTCCCAGAGCCTCTCTTCCCTCTATAGCTGCTGTGTGCAGTGTTTCCTATAAATGCAAACAACCTGCTGAACGCAAATGCAGATGAACCAAAATTTCATGAGGACTTGAGATCTGCTACCCCTAAGGCTTCTTCCCCATCATTCCTGCACTGCGGCTCCAGCCCCGAATACTCAGGGTCTTACTAAAGGAAACAGAATAACAATTGTAAAAACATCTAACTGTTCCCTGGAGACACATAACCTAACCCTTCACAGCTGTCGGAGCGCAGCCTCCAATAATTTCAGTAAAATATCTTTTTCTAGCTCAAACAGCTAAGTATACATGAGTCTTCCCCACGTTCCTTCATCTCCCAGCTTGGAGACCTTCCTCACCTTTCCCTCAACATTTCTGAAGGAGACAGGAGTGCTTATGGTCACCACACTCCTGCCTGATGCTGCCCAGCCTCCCAGGAGAACTGCTTCTTGGGATGACTTCAGGGAAATTCAGCTGCAGATACTATAAACCAGGGCGGAAATTACTAAATAAGAGAGTCATGCGTCCTTCTCAAAGAACAGACAGACTCCTGAATTTACAGAGCCTTGGACAGACTTCGTGTGTGTGTGTTTGTGCATAAGTAGATGAAAGAAATAAGCAGGTGAGTCAAGGTAAATGTATCTTCTTGTAAAGCACTCAGAATAATGCCATTAAATGCCAAAGCACTGTGTTATTTTAGTTTTGCTGGCTCTTTCCCTACTGAGAAATCTTCCAGATCATTTCTGACCTGGGTAATCCACCTTCATCTTACACATGGAAAAGATGCATGAGAGTGCGGGATGAGGGAAGCAGCTGCCTCCATGCCGCTCACACCCCATCCCGGTAGGCTGAGGTCTCCAGCAGTGGTGCAGCATCCCAGCTGGGTCTGCCTGCAGAGATGGGGGCAGCTCATGCATGCACCAGTCCCTCCAGACGCAGCCCGCGTTTGCACCGGTAATTTGGAGTCCCCTGGCATCAGCCAAATACAGTAAAATAGGCAGGTCCCTAGAAGATGATCCTTATGGAAAAGTCCTTCTCTGGAGGCCCTTTCAAGAGGAAGATATCCCCCAAATTATTAATACTCCTGCATTGCTGGAGTGCATCCCCTCTGCAAGATCACCACAACCTGCACAGGCCACGCACCAAAGGGTCACCCCACACTCATGCTTAGTACTTCAGCTGCAGTAAAATATGCTGTCCGGGTGCCAGGACTGATTTTTCTCCTTCACCCACCAGACTGTGCTTGCAGCAGCAAAGTGGGGGTTCACAGCCTCATGCAATGCATCCTCAGGGGTGGGTCTCATTTTGGTGCTTAAAAGACTCCCTATGCGGCCAGGAGAGACCCAGGTTCTTCCAGAGCACAGCAGTCAGGCTCCTGAACTCCCTGCTAGAGATACCCCAAAATACCAAGAAGCACCTTCTCACGCTACGGATCCACTATTTATTATTATGTATATAGCCCACATGCAGAGCACTGGGCCAAATGCAGGATGCTCCCTACCCGTCTGTTTACTCTTGCCTCTGTCTGCAGCCAGCCAAAATACTTCAGACAAACATGCACAACCCCCAGCAGGGAGACACTGGCTCACAGACTGTCCCACGGATGCAGACTCCCAGGATGGCCCCGTAACCCATCCCATGCAAGCAGAAATCCCCTCTTGGGGGCTGGAAGGAGCCTGGGGTGAACAAAACTGCTCCACATCTTTGAAAAGATGATCTGCGGAGCCTGCCTGAACGGGTATTGCCCTCTCTTAGCAGCAATAGCAGGTTTATAATGTGAAAGATTTTACCTTCTTCGGCTTCCAGATCCACCAGTGAAGATACCAACACGCCCATCTCCTGACATTTTTTGCTGTGGGCCTTTGACTTCATATGTTTAGTCAGATTCCCTGAAAAGAAGCAGAAAACATATTTCAGTCAATATGGCTCTTTTTTTCTTTTTTTTCTTTTTTTTTTTTTTTTCATTTTGCAAGCTCTGCAGTAACAAGTTAATAATTTGGCTCTGATCAGGACAAAGGAGACCTCTGACTTTCCCCAAACCACTATTCATAGCAAATTCCCCATGACACAAAGCTATGTCCTCCCTTTCATTCCTTTGCTGCTGCACTGGGGTAGAAGAGGAGGTGCTGGCAGGGTTGTGCAACCTTTCAGGTGTTGTGTAACCTGAAAAAACAGTCGGGGTACACATTTGGGTTTGGGGGCAAGAAAAGTCCTGGACTGCTTTCAGCTGTGATGGTGCAGCAAATAAAAATGGTAGGAAAGCAGGGAAGAGAAACACATCTCAACCTAGCATCACCTCCCACCTCATCCCAGCACACAGGGTCACCTGCCCAGAGGTGAGGAGCTCTTTAGCACCACAGGGCAGACTGGTACTACCGAAAGGAGTGCTCAAGATGCCAGCAACAGGGATAAACCCTACAATCACCCTCTCCCTGCTACTGGGACGGCTCAGTTGCTCTGGCATGCACCGAAGTGCCAGGCAAAAGTTCTCAGCATCCTGGGGCAAGCGGAGTCACAGATACCCTCTGAAGCCCTGTGCACCAGGGTCTGGCAGCACTGAGACAACCTGCTGATGGGGCTTCCTCGGGGTGGGATGGAAAGAGCAGCCCCTGCAAGGGGGACTCTGGGATGTGGAGGCTTGGTTACTGGTCTGAAACAGTGTGATGGGCTAATTCGTGGTCATGCCAGCCTCCCAGGGCACCTCTCTAATTCTAACTCCTAAATTACAGGCAGGTTAATTAGACAGTTGTTAACCCTACTTATATCCAAGGGAATTGCTGAACAAAGGGGAACCTTCATTGAGGGGGAAAAGGTAGGTAGGTAGAACAGAGAGAAAAATAAGGGGTAGGAGAAATAAAGAAAAAAATGTCCCATTTTTCCCTTTCCTCTCCCACACCTCTTTATGGGCTGAGCTGATGATAAGAAACTGGGCCCTTGCTGAAGCTCCACCAAGGGCTGTTTAATTTCCCAGCACAGTCCAGGAGCTGGCTAAGCACTCCAATTCACTGCAGCAATATGATGTGCCATCAGCCTTCCTGTTAGCTAACACGTGAGAGCAGTGCTGAACCTGAGGCTTATTTTTCTCACCAAAAAAAAAAAAGAAAAAAAATTGAGGAAAAAATGAATTCTCACACTTTATTATAACCTTCAGCTGAGGACTGAGGTCCCTCAGCTGCTTTCCTGCAATCCACAGAGTCCCCTGGTCCCTGAGCTGGGTGGGAGTATAGAGGGCCTCTATCAACCTCTCCTCCTGCTGCTCCGGATAGTATAAATAAATAAGCAACTATTCATTGGAGCAGAGAATTACCCGTGACACTCTCACATCTCAGAAGAGTGCCATAACCATCTAGCTACCAAGTTAGTTTCACTTTAGTCCATGAATTATTTATTTAGCCCATTTTATACAAAATGGAATAGCTCCAACAGGAAAGACCAAGAGAGACAAAGGCTGACTATATATCCTTGTGTATCTGGCACCCATCTAGGATGTGGATTCAAAGGATATTTAATAATTTAAATGCAGCAAAACAGCTCCAATAAGAGAGATTTATTATTTTTAAACTTCATGCCTAAATACCCTTAGCCCTATGGTTAGGACACTCGGGTATGAGGATGAGGCCAGCTTGGCTCAGGTCCTTGCTTCCAAATCAGACCTCTCTTTCTCCACTTTGGACCACGAGTTTTGTTGTGGACCCAAAGATACCCAGTCAGACAAGACCATGCTCTCATGGACACCTCTGGTTCCAGTGAATCACCATTGTTTTAAAGTGAAAAACTATTTCACTGAAAAGTATCCAATGAGTCCAAACTGTGGCCTCATGGAACTGGAATTTAATTTTGGACCTAACTAGCAAAAAGACAAACTGACTCAGTCTGTTGAAATCAAACCCTGCTGCTGCTGCCTGTCCATCACGGCACATCACATCTTGGATGGCAAAAATGATCCGTCTTTGCTCAGTTACCACAGCAAAATCCCTAAATGGATCCCCTCCAATGATAATAAACACAGAACATAAGCCCAAGTAAATGCCTGGTGTGAGCAGGGGGTTGTTGGTTAACCTATGGCCTGTGGCACCTCGGGAATCCAGCTGTGATCCCCATGGTGGGAAGAGTGGGGAGGGGAGGTCCACCAGCCATTTGGTGCTACTACATCCCCAAAACAAGCTCATAAATTCACTGTGCTACATGCATCTGGCTTTGGCTAAACAGGGAGGGCATAACATTAATTACTTGCGGGAGGCTGCTGAATGCAGTGTTTTGGGCAAGACTGCAGCCACCCCATACTCGAGGGAAGGACTCTGGTTCTCAGAGGCACGCAGCGGCCACCTTGGCCACTTCAGATGTCCCAAGGCTGGTTATACACACAAGTCCTCCCCACTGCCTTAGCTCCAGCGCTGTTCGGAGTGAACACACACTCTGCTGCTGCAGGACCCGGGCAGAGACGGGGAGCCCAGCTGGCTGCTTCGGCAGCCTGCAGCTCTCCGCCCGTCACTTCATTGCACCTCTGCTTTGACTCAGCTCCACCCTGAGCAACCGTTTGGGTTGACAAGCTCTGCCAGAAGCCATCAGTGTCACTTCCTTTTTTATTTTCTTTCACTGGAGGCAACTGTCCTTGTGCAAGGCAACACGATGGCTTCTCCTCTTCCTTCCCCCCGCAGGCTGCCTGCAGAGGCGTGAGCTGGAAGGCATTGCACAGGCAATGCCAAAACTCCCTGTGCAAATGAGTTTATGCAAAATACCAAAGGACCAATTCATAGCACGTGTTGCTTTCTTTCCCTTTCTACTTTTGTCTACTCCTTCATTCTCATTTGGTTAGATAAGGTAATACCCACACACGCTGATGAACAAGATAAGCCTGCAAAGCTCTTGGTGCAAATCCCCCTGGTGCACGGTCTGTCCATGCACAGCACCCTGCATGCACACCAAGAAGAAATTCCAACAAAACAGGGATGCTGCTGTCCTCTTAGGGAAGGGCAACTCAGCAGGCCAGATTCTCATCTGACCTAAGTTTCCATCATTTTATGGAAGTTAAAAGCTCGAGGCTTACTTACACGAGCTGAGAAGCTGATTTACCATCTTGGGAGCAATTTGGAGGACAATGATATTTATCTTATCAGGGTTCTTCTTACAGTTTGTGGTTTTAGACCCCTTAATTAATGCTGGCAGGATTAAATGCTAAAGTCCTTTGGCAAATTTCCAGTAAAATCAACACCACTTTGCCTAAATAAAAGCTGGATATGAATCCTACAAGGAAGGACTCACAGCTACTTGTTGCCTTACAGAGTTCTGGCCCCCAACTTAAAAAAAAAAAAAACAAGAAAACCCACATAGCATTGCTTCCTTGGAAACAGTGGAAAAAAACATATTTGAAGGAGCAAGAGAGAAACTAGCAGGCGGGGAAGCTGGATTTAAATAGCAAAACAGCTATATTGAATCCTAAGCAGGTAAGTCGTCCTCGCTGCAGATTGTTTACCAAAAAGTTCCCAGATTTGAAATAGACTGGCTATATTTAAAGAAATTCAGGAATCAGTGGAAATTGTGACCCTACCCCAATTATTGCTGCATTGGAGGAGCACATGCAATATCAGCACAGCTCTCATTATGCCTGCTTATAACTATGTATTACTGGCTGCTTAAGCTCTTCTGATGTTGTGAGGTCTTATTCTGGACTTAAAGCAGCTTAAATACTTGTGTTGTTTTGAGAAAGCTAAAACTCTAGTGTTCCAAAAGCACTTAAAGCAGCTTAATAGGGACTAGAAGTGATTTCTCAGTTAAATTTAAAGAGGGAAATTAATTTTTCAGAATATCCATTATCATATTTTAAAGGTGGTGGAGTTAAAGTAAAACGTAGGGGACAGAAATTCTTCCAGGAAAAATTATCCTGTCTGTATCGGGAATACACCATGCTATTTCTCCTATTAAACATGAGACATTTAACAACAACAACAAAAACCCAACAAATGACCAACTGCATTATCTCAGTGTCCAAGGCGACATTGTGATACAAACATTCACAGCTTTCCAGGACTTAAGTATTTTCATATTCCTCTTTTAAAATAATATGCAAGGGGAG
Organism: Haliaeetus leucocephalus; assembly: GCF_000737465.1. Lineage (NCBI taxonomy): Eukaryota > Metazoa > Chordata > Aves > Accipitriformes > Accipitridae > Haliaeetus > Haliaeetus leucocephalus. Next base: position 7,067,075 of record NW_010972953.1, on the reverse strand, counting down.
CAACAGCTCCTCTGCAACTAGCAGACTCCCGTTTTGCTGTGAGATGCACTCGCCCACAGAGAACCAGCCACAGGCCAATACTCTTCGTCCCAGGTAAACCCTTGAAATAGGTTTTATGTATGACTTAAATAATGCACAGGTCTTGATTTTGGTCTCAGCATGGAGGTAATGACCCCAAGTGAGACTCTATGAGAAGGAAAGCTTTAATTTATTGGGGAAAAGATTTCAATTTTTAAAATTTGTTTTATTATCTTTTATACTTATTGACTTAAAGATTAAAGGAGAGAATTTGAACATCTAGCCTGCCGGCCTGTATTGATACAGGCTATAAAATATTAGCCATCTTCTGGATCAAGCCTATCAGCCTGTGTTAGCCAAAAAATAATCTTCCAGAAAGTTACCCGGGCTGGATTTGCAGATTTCAAAATACAGAAAATTAGCATATTTCTCATTGAGACTTGTGCTGAGATTTAATGGCTGCACTGTTTAAAAAAATAACAGCTAATATTTCACTTGAATTTGCCAGTCTTTTACTTCCAGCCCTCATTCCTTTTTTTTTACCTTTCCCATGTAAGTTAAAGAGCCCTTTTGCTTACAGTGTTTCATCTCCTGTCTGGACCACTGGGTCATTTTCTGTTCCCAGCGACACGTCTCACGTCACATTGCATAAGGGAGCAAGCAGCAAATTCTTGAGGATAACTCTGTCCTCATCCCATCAGAGGTTTCTGACATCCTGAGGAGCAGGGGAACCAAAGCCTCCTCCCAGCAGTGGCTCCACAGGGATGCTCAGACCCTTTCCCTCTTCCCAGCCGCTAAGGAAGGGCTCCAGTACACACAGGGTGCAGGGACATTTTGCAAATCTGTATATCAATCTGCTCTGCTATAACAGCAGTTAATTCTCTCGGAGCTTTCCGCCAGTTGGACCTGCTCTGTAGTTTCCAGAGGAGGCTTAGCAGAGCGCTGAGTCTGCTAGAGCAGTAATAATAATAAACTGTGCAGCCATAACCTTGCCTGTAAGGGCTGAGGGGGTAATGCATTTAATATATTAACATGTTCAATAACCTCAGTGCCTGTCATGTGCTGATTTAAGGAACTGCAAACTAATTTATTAAAGGAAGACTATGGCTGAGGACATGAAGAAGTCTGCTGTCTGGAAACTGTGGGTGGACTAGACTATCAAATGGATATCTTCAGCCAACAGGCACTGATGTCCTTTACACAAGCACCTTTTAAATTAATGTGAAGCTCCTTGTCCCTTCTGACCTCCAAGCAAAGGCAGCGGCATCGACACAGCGAGCTGCTCCATACACTTTGTCCAGAAATTTTAAGAAATCTTAAGTAATCAGGACGTGAGAGCCTGATGTGAGTCTGAATGAGAACAGAAAATAGCTGTGGAAAAGGATAATGTCTGCACAGGAGGGGAATTAATGTGCCAACACTGACCCACATCCCCAAGTCACCCAAGAGAAGAAGTGAAGAAAGGGGCTGCGCTTCCCTTGAGGGTCTGGAGATGAGTGACAAGGGAAGGCTGGCAGTTCCTGTGTCCCCTCTGGGAAGGTGGTTAAGGAAAAAGCTCTCCCTGACCTTCCTGAAAGGGAAAATTGTTAGACTGCAACTTTTTCTTCATTTCCTTCCTGGTAAGAAAACAATGAAGAAGTTGCTTAACTTCTTTTAGACAACCTCTTGGAGTCCACAGTAACAAACCTCTTAGGAGAGCGCTACTACAGTGGAGTTAGAGACACCTCATTAAAGAGGCACGTTTATATCTGGTCCAGAAACGTAAAATCAAATAAATCTTTACAAACCAAATTTCCAAGACTGCTGTTTCCATCAGCTAAGAGAGCACACAAAAATCTCATGGATTTGTTTTAAAATAATAATAAAAAAATTTCCCTGCAGTTCTGTAACCCAAAGGAACAGCTTTGCTTACAGTGACAGAAATGCACAAAAAGCAGACAAGCAGCATAATTAGTGAAAAGGGGAAAATATTTAAAGCTCTTTCTTTTGCAAAAGTTTTCCCAGTTCTTGGAACACAGATATGGATTTTCCGGGGTGGGCGGGGGGAGAGGTACATTTTAACCAGATAAAGATCCTCATTAAAAATAATAATAAAAAAAATGTTTAACTGCTTCCAGCCTACTTGAGAGTTTAGAGCATTAGATCATGCTGGAGAGATCTACCACAGCCAAAATGAAGACAGCTCCACAGATATCCCCCTTGAGTTTACGCTGAAGGCTAAAATTAACTTTGGAAAGCTGTTTTCTAAAAGAGCTTCAACTCAGCTTATGTTTTTGCAAGTGCAGTCCAGTAGCAAGAGCTCCAGCTTCTCCATTCTGCAATTAACTGTGGTTGCAAAACTGCACACCAGGAATGAGGATCCTGATGAATCAGGGCACAAACAAACTTATTCTAGACATTTGCAAACTAAGCTGTGAAACATCCAGTTCTGCAAACCTCCTGCACCTCTGGTTCGCACTCCATCACCAACAGCAATGATTCTGTAACTGGACTTTAACTGATGATTTTATCAGAACACAAGGCTGATCTTTTTCTCACTCTCCAGTAACTCTTCCAAAGGTCCTTGTGTATCCATCAGCAAAGCAAACAGCTTTTACCCAAGTGCTGCAAAATTATGTGGAATATAAACATGCCCACAGGAAACAGCCAGGGCTCTGACTGTCACCCGCTTCCAGCAAAGACCCATTTTCATGCAATTCCAAGTTACCATCATGCAACTATTTGTCCTGAAATTGCTGATCCGGGGAAGTTCTGCCCCCTTATGCATCCATAGGCAATTGGATAGTTTTGTATTCAAACCCCAACACTGGGTTTTTTTTCTGAAGGAAGCATTTCCATGCTGCCTTCCTCATGCAAATTTCCTGCAAAGCTAAAGAAGGCAAGTCCCTTGGAGGCAAGTGTCTATTTGCAATGTGCAATCGGCACAGCCAGTGCTGACAGTTTGTGTGCTTCAAGGGAGTAGAGATGAAGAGCAAAGCAGCTAGAGAGATGGTGAAAAGGATGGTTTGATCACAGCATCCTGAATAAAAGCCTAACAGAAGCATGGTGGAAAGCAAGGTGAAGTGACGGAAAAGGCTGAATGGATTCACCTCTCAAAGGAAAATCTCAGAACGAAGTGACAAAAGCAAGAGGGAAAGAGAAAGAAAATTAATCAGAAATAGCTCCAGGCTGGGAGGGAGAGAAAGAACCGTCACTCGGATCTGCTGCATGTGTCTGACGAGAATTTGGCCTCAAATTCAGTATCACTTCCCCATGCTCCCATACGCCTAGTGATTACCAACACGTTGTTACCCATAAATCGCCCACCAGCTTTACCAACAAAGCCATCAGCTCCAGGCACTGCCCACCCTGAATCACCCGATGTCTGGGTCACTTGTCTAGCACAGACATGCCCTCCATCGGCACTACTGGGTAAGCACGTGTGCCACGGTCCACGCAGCACCCAGTGCCTCCTTCCCACAGCCGTTCTGTGCCACCTCCTTGGGTAGGACTGTTTCTTGGGGGCTGATGCTCTTCTTGAGTAATTAACTCTCCCAGCTGTGTCATCTTCTGAGATGTGTAATGATGGAGCTACAGACAACAGTCATTTTATATCTATGTCAGACTATAATCAAGAACTGAACTCAACATCTTTATTGCAAGACTTGCTGCAACCAAAGATGGAGGGGAGATTTGTCAAACCCATGGTGCCAGACTCTTATGAGAAGTTAAAGGGACCTGGGCACCTCTGGCACTTTTGAGAACTTTACCCACAGTCTCTTGGAAGAGACTTTTTTTTTGCATGTGGTTTTACATGTTCCTGATAGAGTTCACCCACACACTCCCTGAGGCAATGATGAAGGTTGCTTGCAAAGAGTATCTGGTGGTAGTGAGATTGTGGATCATTAATGACTAGATGTCCTGGAATGGAGGTCTTTAGAGAAAAAGTCTATTGATATGATACAGAAAATGTCGAAGCTACATGCAACTGCCAAGGATGAAAATGTGCAGCGCAAACAGATCTTGAGAGCACTAGCATAAAAAGCCACCCAAAGACTGTCTCCAGGCGCTCACTCAGGGATGTCTGCCTGTACCCAGGAGCTCCTGCTCTCATTCTGGGGTGGTTTTGTTTAAAAATCCCTGGCAGCGAAGCTGTATTTCAGGATCATTCCCTTTAAGAAGCACAAATAGGATGGCGCAGATGCTCTGCTGCAGGCTGGCACATGCAGCCAGTGCTCTCCACCGCGACACGCATCAGGTGAACGCAGGACTGGTCCTCTTCGGAAAACTTCAGCCAATTTAAGACTCCCTCATCCCCCTCCCTCCGACTCCTGGAGTTTTCCAGACCCTGGGAAGGCTTTCCTTTCCCCTTCACCAGCGCCCCCAAGAAGGCTTGTAAGTCAATATACTAAGCAGAGGAGCTAGGAGCTGACTGTCTCTTACCTTTGGTTTTAAAAGCAAAGTTACAGTACTTGCAGACATATGGCCTGACGTCTGTGTGCGTGCGAATGTGTTTCTTCAGCATGCTGGGTTTCTTGCAGCGAATTCCACACTCCTCACATACATACTTCCCTCTTCCACGGCCTCGCACATACACATACTCTTCGTTTGATTTGTACCTATGAGCAACAGGTGTCATGATAAAAAAAAAAAAAAAAGAAGATTCCCACCTCAAAAGTAGTCACAACTTTCCTGGATTAATTCAGCATGTTATTGACACCACCGGTCTCGTTTACCATTTGCTAGCTCCGGGTAATTAGGCTAAATTCAAAATATCTTCAAAAGCTTTTGCCCAGATGCCTACTTCCTCTTCTGGAATATGTTCTTACATCCTACACCTGCTTGTCTGTACAGACAAATAGCCCAAAGTCTGAGATAAGTCACAGGGTCACACAAATGCCCTGATTTTCCCCATCCTCAAACAAAAACTGAGGCACTCATGACAGTCTGAATAAGATATGTCACAGTCCAGCCTGGCTGCCTGAATCATCTCTCTCTCAGTCTGTGCTGTGTTTTAAAATATGCACAGTCTGTTGCTGTACTATGCAAAGTACTGAGAAAATACATCCTAGCTAAACCTCTTGTGATACAACCTTTCCCACCCATTGCAACAGTAAAAGCCATCTGAGAAGACTCTGATGCCATACTGCAAGTTGTGGTCCCTGCACAGACTCTTGCTAGAATGAGACACCCAGAATGGACACAAAGAGAAGAAAACATCCATTTTTAAAATACGTTGTGCTAACACTAAATGTAAACACCACAGACTCCAGGCTTTTTTATCTTTGGCACAATGTCATGACTTAGGTTTACCCAAGAGAATGACATTGGTCATCCTTCCTTCACATTGTATATTAATTTATTTTCTGTCCACGCATTAGTGCATAGGGAAGGCTACATGATGGGGGTTTGAAAAATATTTGTGAGACTGAGACAAATCATTTAGCCTCCTGTCATTTAGCAAATGGAGTCTGTAATTTCCTGTACTTGCAGCACAAGAAGAATAAGGTAACATGAAATTGGTCCCCTCGGGTTTTTAAGAGGCCAAATTTTTGAAGCGTGGTACTTCTTGCAACTCATTTTTCTATCCAGTATGAATTATGTCTGGTCTTCAGAAATCTCCAAACATCCACCTTTGAAAATCAGGCCTTCTAAAGCATCTTAATAGGGGATCCAAAGACACACAGCACCATTAGTCACCTTTTAGTATCTTCCCAATAAAGCCTATTCCAAACCAGAATGGTGAGAAAACAGCAGCCAGACTGAATAGAAACTGAATAGAAACAGCAGCACTAGGAATATCTTAAGCACTTATTTAAGCGAAGATATAGTAAGTCCTAAAAAAACTATGTACTTATAATGCAGAAAAAAAAGATCATTTAAAACTGAGTAAAAAATACACAAAGATCATGAATCCAGCCCTCAACTGACAGAATGATAATGACATGGTCTGCACAGGATGCATCCAAGAAAATGCATCCCCGTTACCCACATGTGTGTATTTAAAAGCAGGTAAGTCACACTGCATGAACCCCTTCATCTCCCACCCAGCCAGAACGCACGTGGCCTTGGCTCCATTTTGTTTCATTCACTTAGGAAGTGTACAGGCAATTTCAGTTCCACATGGGTGTTTGGGGGATCTAATATACATGAAATTCAGAATAATCCTCCTGGGTGCCACCTGGTAGATGTGAGTTCTGGACTAAACCCTTCCTCTCCTGCCTAGTCCTGGTCTCTCCCCCTCAAGGTCTTATCTGTAAGAAGCAAGCTGAGCCACTCCTTTTCTTCATAGGAGAGATGTGAGCAGATGCTTAAAAGATGATGAGTTGCTTATGCATTAAGGTGATGAGGTCACAGACCTCCTATGCAGGTTCAGACACAGACTAGAGAAGAAAAATGGGTGTCTAGATAGCCTCAGTCTAGCCTGAAATACCAGTAGCAGCACCAGCATAACTAGGTCTCAGTGTCCAACAGCTATATGTGGGGGAGCAGCTTGTATTTCTGTCCTTCAGCATCATCAGAAGTTCTCCAGACCATAACCAGGATCATCTGGTAGCCCAGATACTTTATTCTATCTCCTGTAACTGAAGCCACAGCAATGCCATCTACATTGTGCCTTTCTCCCCACCAAAAAAAAACCAACACCAAAACCCCTTCATCACAAGGTTCTCATTATTTGGCCAGAGGGGACTGAGCTGGTGCCTGAAGAGCACACACTGACTGCCAGCCTCCATCCCAGTATGTCCAGCTATCTCTATTTAACTGTACAGATACCAGGCTACACATAATTAATTGTTAGGGATGGCCAATGTCCCTTCTTCATTCAGTCAGTGACTTAACACTAAAGCAGCAAAAGCAGCAAAAGGAACCCAGGAATCCTGATTTCTATTCTGTTCAAATTTGTATTTGAGGCTTCCTTCTTGCCCTCCTTTCATTCTGTCATTATGCTGGTAATCACCTTGTCATTTAAAAAAATGAAATTGCTCCTTTATCAGCCTTGTACTTGCACTACCCTTAATTACACTCTCACATGGAAATCTCTGAGCAAGTTCTTTGTGTCCAATAGTCCCTTCGTCAGCCTCATTAAAGCTATCGGGGCTGGCTTTTCCTGGATAAAAAGGGACACGTGATTTAATCTGAAATTAGACATTGCCGTTTATCTGACACTCTGTGAGACTGAGCCATCCTTCAACACAGATATTTTTCTACAGCTCCCTGATACAACGTGTAAAACACACAGGGAGAGGAGAGAAACAGAAAAAGAAAGGTAGCCTACAGAAATACCAAACCAAACAAGAAGAAGAAAGCAAGGGAAGTGATACTGCCACAACACAGAAAGGGCTGCTGCAAATGCCATCTGTCTACATCGAAGGCTATAATATGTTTATGGAGATAATTACTTCAATATGACGCTGGTTTCTATGTGGATCTAACACGCTCATATAATTTGCATCAGAAAGACAAATCAGAAAGACTTCACGTGAAGATTTACCCTGGACAAAGGATCTTCCTGCTCCGTAACATTTGCTGTAACCAGATCCCTCTAATATCCACAGTTGGAGTTTGTGTCAGCAAATCTGGCCTTCTCTTCCAGAGCACTGTGGAATTCATAATCCTGTAGTTAGCAACTTACACCTCCTACAGTGTCACAGCTCCCATCTAATACTGAGATGATTTGAAACCCAGGAGGCTAACTGGCCATAATGAGCTCAGAGACTAATTTAGGAAATAGTTCTTTCAAACAGACAGACAAAAAGATAAAAATTCAGTTATTTATTTGATGCATTTTTTGAAAGGTTATTTGCTGTGTTCTGCTAGCAAATACACATCTGCTGAATTTTGTGCAACCACTACAAACACTTTTCAGAGCAAGAGGAACTGGCACAGCCATGGCAGCATCGGTGCTCCCGTAGACAGTACCAGATTCAGAGACTTGATGGCCCCAGAACAGGCCATCACTGTCAGGAGTCACAAGAAACCCAACAATGGGAAAACATGAACCTGGAGAAAGCTTTGTCTCAGCTCCTTCCCTTAAATTTAGTTGAAACCTAAAACCATGAAGCTTTTATTCCTTTGCAGGCTTTAGGAGGCTTAGTTCTTAGTATTTGCAGTTACAAATATCTGACTGTCCTTTTTAGCCACAGACACTTCTTTTTTTCTTTTTTTTTTTCTCAGTGCTGTGAGCCACATCCAAAATCCTCATGTGGCTCAAAACCACACGATAAAACCTTGGAGAGCAGAGGGGGAAGGAAGTTTGGTGGTTCACAGGCAGGAAGGGAGAGCAGGTTTCTGGGGGACTCATTGCTTCACTATGAGACACAGTTGCGATGAATCACTCCATCTCTCCCCCTTTCTACAACTGCCAGGAATTTACCTTGCCCTGCAAAGTCTTTGCCAATGTGACCTTGCTGGTCACAGCCTGAGTACAGCAGCTGCACTTACCTTATTTGCAAGTCACAGGTAGGCAGCCTGATTTTGTGAATTTCCAGAATTTGAAGCTTGATAATGTATTACAGTAAAGAACACCCCTCTTCTTTCATTTTGCAGCAACTGAACAAGTATTTCCTCGACTGGTTTTGACATTTGTTAAACTCACTTGTTTGCTTTTTGGATTTCTGGTACATAGTAACAGGAATCAGATATCTGATCCCCTTCCTGAGCCGCTGCTTTAAGTTCACAGTCAAGTGAACCGAGTAGCTCCGGTTGTTGTTTTCGGTCTAAGTCTTCTGGTTTTACTGATGGCCCATTTTCTCTGTCATCAGGCTGCCCACTCATCTGGCTTGGTTAAATCCTTCGCAAGTTCCTGACAGTCTGCCTTTGTATTAACTAATCTAATGCCACCTGAAAAATTTGCCAGATCGCTAATATATGTGTAACTATTATAATGTCACTAATTACTAGTAAGTTTATTGCTTTTCTCGCAGCTCCCCACTAGATGATTAGACCACTTCTTCCATGGTGACACCTGCAATACCCACTCTGAAACTGCATGTGCAGCAGAAGTCCTTAGCCTTACCCATTGCGTACCCTAGGGAAACACAGGGTGGGAGACCCTACAAGACTGCAGCCTATGTTATGTTAAGGATCACCACACACAGAGGTGTGTCCTTAAGCCCAGACAGTTAACTATGAATCTCCCTTAACTCAAACCAAGCAAAAGCAGAACAAACAGAAGGATTTCTTTACAAAATCCAGACCAGACAATGTCATTTCCAGGTTTATAAAAGCATCACAAAACCTTCTAGTATCCCAATTTACCAGACAGGGATATTGCACCAAGACAAACAACAAACTTCCGAAGAATGATACAGCAAGACAGAGAAAGAGCTGGGTATGTATATGAGAGGACCTGGCACAGAAATCCCCTCTTCCCTGTCTGAAGTAATGGATCTTCTGCAAACAGCACTTGCCAATCTCCAGTGAAACTGCAGCAGACAAGAGTCTGAGCCGAATGAGACCCCAGGACCCAGACTGGACATACGCAAGAAGCCTGGTATGATGGTGTTACTATGAACATCATCTTGCCCTTGAATTAGGTATCAGCAGCTCAAATAAGATTTCACACTAGAAGAATTACACTACCGTATCCAAGATGACCAGCTCACAGGCAGCAAACCTAGGGCTCACTGTGCTTTGTAAAATATTGGAGCAGGGACTATCTTCTGCCACAGGTACAACACAGTGCCTGAAGCAATAGGACCCTCATTTTGAGTGCACTCTAATTCAGCTGACAAATCAGGATCGATCCAAAGATAAGCAGCTGGCTTGGAGTTGTGGGGAATCTCACAGAGGCTGAGGGGTATTAAATCTTCCCTTAATCAGCAAGACATGCTGCTGGCATGGGAAGAGTGGCTGGGCAGCCACTGCTCCCATCCCCACGTGCTGCAATGTCTCCACTGCATGGGGCTCTTTGCCGATCCAGAGGAGATGGATGGATGTGCCTTATCAAGAGTCCTCCCTCGTACAGAATCATAGAATCACTTAGGTTGGAAAAGACAAACTATGATTGATAGTGGACAGCAGATTAAAATATTACAAACACAGCTCCCTCTCAGGACTGCTGCTGGGATCAGCTTCCTCACGCATTTCAGGTCCATGGCTGCTTGTGGCTGCAGGATGGAAAGGCAAAGCAGAGAGACACCACAGCAAACTTGCCAACCACAGACACTTGGTGTCTGATTTGAAAACCTGCAGCTTTGCTTATGTCTCTTCCGCACAAGGAGCAACAAGAAACACATGGAAAAACAGCACATCTCATCCCTGAGTTTCTGTGGGCATTCCAAGTTTATTCACAGAATCATAGAATCATTTAGGTTGGAAAAGACCTTTAAGATCATTGAGTCCAGCCATAAACCTAGCACTGCCACGTTGACTACTAAACCATGTCCCTGAGTGCCACATCTACATATCGTTGAAATACAACCAGGGATGGTGACTCAACCACTTCCCTGGGCAGCCTGTTCCAATGGTTGACAACCCTTTCTGTGAAGAAATTCTTCCTAATACCCAATCTAAACCTCACCTGGCACAACTTGAGGCCGTCTCCTCTCATCCTATCACTTGTTACTTGGGAGAAGAGACCAACACCCACCTCACTACAACTTCTTTCCAGGTAGTTGTAAAGTGCGATAAAGTCTCCCCTCAGCCTCCTTTTCTCCAGGCTAAACAACCTCAGTTCCCTCAGCCGATCCTCACAGGACTTGTTCTCCAGACCCTTCACCAGCTTCGTTGCCCTTCTCTGGACACACTCCAGCACCTCCATGTCTTTCCTGTAGCGAGGGGCTCAAAACTGAACACAGTATTCGAGGTGCGGCCTCACCAGTGCTGAGTACAGGGGGACAATCCCTTCCCTGTTCCTGCTGGCCACACTATTTCTGATAGAAGCCAGGATGCTACTGGCCTTCTTGGCCACCTGGGCACACTGCCGGCTCATATTCAGCCGGCTGTTGACCAACACCCCCAGGTCCTTTTCTGCTGGGCAGCCTTCCAGCCACTCTCCCCAAGCCTGTAGCGCTGCATGGGGTTGTTGTGACCCAAGTGCAGGACCTGGCACTGAGCCTTGTTGAACCTCATACAACTGGCCTGGGCCCATCGATCCACCCTCTCCAGATCCCTCTGCAGAGCCTTCCTACCCTCAAGCAGATCAACACTCCTGCCCAGCTTGGTGTCATCTGCAAACTTACTGAGGGTGCACTCGATCCCCTCATCCAGATCACTGATAAAGATATTAAAGAGAACTGGCCCCAATACTGAGCCCTGGGGAACACCACCTGTGACTGGCCGCCAACTGGATTTAACTCCATTCTCCACCACTCTTTGGCCCCAGCCATCCAGCCTGTTTTTTACCCAGTGAAGAGTACGCCCATCCAAGCCATGAGCAGCCAGTTTCGCGAGGAGAATGCTGTGGGAAACGGCGTCAAAGGCTTTACTAAAGCTGTTGTCTAGGTAGACAACATCCACAGCCTTCCCCTCATCCACTAAGCAGATCGCCTTGTCATAGAAGGACATCAGGTTGGTCAAGCAGGACCTGCCTTTCACAAACCCATGCTGACTGGGCCTGATCACCGGGTTGTCCTGTACGTGCCATGCGATGGCACTCAGGATGATCTGCTCCATAGCCTTCCCCGGCACCGAGGTCAGGCTGACGGGCCTGCAGCTCCCCGGATCCTCCTTCTGGCCCTTCTTGCAGATGGGTGTCACATTTGCTAACCTCCAGTCAACCGGGACCTCCCTGGTTAGTCAGGACTGCTGATAAATGATGGAGAGTGGATCGGTGAGCTCTTCTGCCAGCTCCCTCAGTACCCTTGGGTGGATGCCATCCAGCCCCAGAGACCTGTGTGTGTGTCTAAGCGGTGTAGCAGGTCACTAACCAATTCCCCTTGGATTATGGGGGCTTCATTCTGCTTCTCATCCCTGTTTTCCAGCGCAGGGGGCTGGGTACCCTGAGAACAACTGGTCTTACTATTAAAGACTGAAGCAAAGAAGGCATTAAGTACCTCAGCCTTTTCCTCATCCTTTGTCACTATGTTACCCCCCACATCCCATAAAGGACAGAGAATCTCCTTAGCCCTCCTTTTGTTGCTAATGTATTTATAGAAACATTTTTATTGTCTTTTACCACAGTAGCCAAAGACAATAGTCTAGTTGGACTTAGGCCCTTCTAATTTTCTCCCTCATGACATTCTTTTAGTCCTCCTGAGTTGCCTGCCCCTTCTCCTTTTTTTCCTGAATTCCAGCGAAAGCTCTCTGTTCAACCAGGCTGGTCTTCTTCCCCAGTGGCTCATCTTTTGGCACAGGGGGACAGCCTGCTCCCGCGCCTTTAAGATTTCCTTCTTGAACAATGTCCAGCCTTCCTGGACTCCTTTGCCCTTCAGGACTGCCTCCCAAGGGACTCTGTCAACCAGTCTCCTAAACAGGCCAAAGTCTGCCCTCTGGAAGTCCAAGGTAGCAGTTCTGCTGACCCCCCTCCTTACTTCTCCAAGAATCGAAAACTCTATCCATGATGGCATATGATCATATATTCATATATATGGAGGAAAGAAGTAAAGTATAAACAACCACATGCTCCTTTGAGAAAAGGTGACACCTGATGGCTTCTATAACTTGTATTTTTAAAATAAAGTGAGATGTGGGTATGTGATTGGTTTATGAAGAGCAAGGATTGGCAAGAGACAGTACGGACTGGCAGGTAAAGCAATAGACGAGGATGGAGGAGACAGGAGCAAAATGAGACACTTTCAGATGCAGAACAGGGTACCTAGACTGGCTAAGAGTCATCACCATCTCCAGCTACTGCAAGTCTATAAAAGGAAACGCAGCTGGTACTCAGCTATGAATTTCCCATATTTTGGGATAAACCTTTCCAACCCAGCAGACATAGGCTAAATTCACACTGTTACTGGATACTAACACTAAAGGAGGAAAACTTACAGATTTACTCATGCTATCATCCACATTAACTAAATAAATATAATTAAAAGTGTTACTCAGATTTTCAGGGCCAGGTCCCAGGTGTGATTCAGGTCTTTACAGAGAAGTACACACTAGATCAAGCAAACCAAAGCCAGGATTTACTGCTTTCCCTTCCTGGACCACTTGCAGTTGGGACTAACAACTGCAGAAGCATCCCCTGGACTATGAAAGTCACCCTGATGAGATTATGAGCCCACCTGTACGGAAATAGGCATGGTGCAAATAAACATGGTTGCGGGCTTCTCCTGTCCATCCTCCCCAGCCCTGTCACACTGAGAGAGGACATCAATGGGGCTTGGGGGAACCTGCTGAAAAGTGAAGGACTTGTCAGGAGGGCAGGAGCAAGGAGACATTCCTCAATTTTTTCAAGTGTTCTGGACAAAGCCTTGGCAGTGTGACAGCCCACCAGCATTGGCACCAAAGAGCAGATCTTGCCATGCTTTCCCATTGAAACATCACTTTATTACATCTCTGCATAAAGTGAGCAGGATCACATTCTGTCACGGGTAGTTGTGGGGCAGTGCCTTAAAACTCACTTGTATTTTTTTTTTTTTTTCTAACATAGAGATGACAATGAGAATCATCTCTAAAATGAAGTCCTTTGTGAAGATGCCATGTGAAGCTCAGAAGAGGAACTTTTGTTCCAAGCCCAGAGCTGCTTTCCAGGCCCTAGGCTCTATAACACTTCTATCATGACCAAGCAATGAATACTGGTAGAAATACATAGGTCAGTAACTCATTTTTGTAGATTTAATTTTACTACATAAAGTGAGAAGCTTTTAACAAACACACTTTTGTGATGTTCTATGTGTTACCAGTTCTGGACTTGCTGACATTTTGTATTTATGTCTCATCCACGTACAGAGCAGCACACCAACTATTTGTCACTTATCAGGAAGCATCTTTATGAAATAGTTGGAAAGCATTGAAGAAGAATGCATTATTTGCAGATGGAAACCCCATTTGCCTACGTCAGGAGAGGCACCAGTCAAGGATATCATGTTGCTGTTTTTAAAATCTACCAGAATTGACTACTCTTGCTTAGAGAACTGAACAGGTAAAGTTACATGAGCACCAAATATTGTTATTTTTATATCAAGTCATATCAAAAACAGATCATACTTTTTCAGAGAAACCCTTTAAAGCATTTTGCACAGGAACGTTTTTAGCCTCACCAAAGTGCAGAACCTCAAAGGGGAAGATGTTGCTTATGATCATTCAGTCTGTTTAGGTAAAAAGAGGTGATGATCAAAGAACCATCAGGTTTCTTGCATGTAAACCCACTCTGTGCTGTGTGCCATGAGGTTAGCCATCAACTGGAGGACAGGCACACCATTCATACAGTCACTAGTGCACGTAAAGCGCAGGACAGCATGTGTGCTTGCATGGAAACCAGTACTCTTTGGCACCACTGGTGCCCCACAGAGCAAAACATCCCCTTGGTTTGCAAGCAATGCTGATCTCCACAACTGTGAAACGCAAATCAATTCAGCAAGAAACTCTAAAGGCAACTTCAGGAATAAATATATCCTGCTCATTTCCTCTCTGCGGGAATGTAAGCATAGATAGAAGGAGGAGGAATGTTATGGCACTGCAAAAAAAAAAAAGATCATACAGGACAGCTCAGGCCTAAGTTACCCTTTCTGCTTTTTATAATATCCCTGGTGGGTCCTCACAGCTCAGATTTTACCTAAGGCAATTTTCCACATTTCTTTGAATGGGAAACAATAAAGTGGGTGTATCCCCACAGTGTGCTCCTTGTGATCACAGCTCTGTCAGCACGACCTCAGTGGTACTGGGGCTGCATGGGACACGTCAGCTGCTTCAGAAGTGATGCTAGCACCACGGGTGGTCAAGGCACTGTTCAAAAGCAAATCAGTGATTCTCCAGCCTGCCTACAAAAAATGAACACTGGCAGAGCCCATGTATCATTGAAAAAAAGCCACCAGAGTTGATTCCTATAGCACTGCCCTGTGACAAGGCAGCTAGACCACCAGAACATGGGGAGGTCGGTGTAGAAACACCAAGTCAAAGGAAATCTCTCTCGATGTGATCACATCTGGGACACTGTGTCCAGGTTTTTGCATTTCAGAATTTGAATGGTGCCAGCAAACCAGATAAAATGGGAGTGAAACAACATCTCTGGTGAAGGGAATGGATGCAAAGATGAATTTGGGAGGAAAGTATACAAAAAGTGAATGATTCAAACTCATACTGAACCATAGACAGTAAAAGGTCTAGGGACAGGCTAATGATCTGGAAAAGATGTACGTGATGGTCAGGATGGAGAGACATTTATTATTGACAGCTATCCCAAGAACTACAAAGCGAAACCAAAAAGTGGAAAATTTAAGATAAATATGAATATAGATAGGCAATGTCTTTAAGTAGGTTTACCCTGCACAATACTGTGGCATGGATTTAAGCAGTATAACACCTCCTGCAGGTTCAGCCTTTAAAGCACCTTTCACTGGATACAGCTTCTTGCTGTAAATTCACTGGAAGAGCTGACAAAAATGTTGACACCTCTGTAACACACACAGAGTGGTCTCCAGAGGTAGACAAACAGCCAGAGTGAAAGCAATACAGAAAATATGCATAAAAACCCCAAATCCACACAAGAACCTTTTACTAACATAAAAACACAAGCCAGAGAATGACTTTTAATGGCATTTCTCCATCAGCAAAAGCAAATCCTTTTGCCAGTAGAGCCTATTTTGATTGAAGAAGTGCTGTGGGCTACAGAGACAAGAGGATCTGTGACTGCATGAGCTGATCTGCACCAGAAGGAATGCTCCGCCAACAGCTGTACCTGATCCCTGATCCTGAAGCTGGTCCTTGAGCAGTGTGGTATGTCCAAGACAGACCACGGGACTTCCTTCAATTAAATTAATCCAACACAGAGCAAGCACAATACCAGCAAACATTGTATATGGATGTAACACTGCAAAACTAGTGCAGTTTTGTATTATTTCTCCAAATGTTATGCTTGAGTGAAAGCTTGATTCAATTTTGGGTTGTGGCATCAGACCTCTTCTAGTCTATTAGAAGTAAAATTACAGTTATACTCATCATGGCTCTATCTGCTGTTATACAACTCCATCCTTTCTACTCTTTAATCATTTAATTGTCATTGCAAACCACTATAAAAACACATCTATTTCAGAAAAAAATCAATGTAAATAGTACTACGCTGCTTTATACAAGCTGAAAACCTGGGTTTGATTACTAAAATGCAATTAGAGATTAAACCAGACTAAAAAAATGAAAGTACATTCACTGCAATGTGCATTGTCCCTGCCAGGTGGTCAGCTTTAGCCACCTAAGCATGAAGAAATGTGGAATTATATTGTGTGTACCGGCTAATTAGTCCCTTCTGGGCTTCCCTTCCATTAAATCCAATTGCAAGAGCAGAGAGGTAATGCAAAAACTTCCACAGTCTCTCACTTCTTGTTTAATGATTGGGCCATGTGTCCCTATCCTCAGAAGATGCCACGCAAAAGTCAAACAGTTATTGCAGAGCACATGCAATGTAAATACCTCATCCTACCACCACAGTGGCATAAACAGGAAAGAAAAAAGAAAGTAATTAGCTGCTTCAGTGTTTTGCAATGACAGGGACATGATGGCAGCACCACAAAACAACACGTCTGCCTTCCACCTCTACATGCCCATTTCCAAAGATTTCTCTATATGTTATTAGAATAAATTAATGCTGCATGACTGCTAACACAGGGCTGGGCTTTTTTTCCCAGCACCAGTCAGACAGGTTAGGCCACAATACAAAAGTCCACATGGGTAAGCACGCACACTGTTCCCAGGACACTGTTCCAACGTCACCTTTCCCTTTTGAAGATCAAATACAAATAGAATAAAATACCAGATTAAAAAAAAAAACAAAACACCACCACAAACTCATGCAGCTGATTCATAAAATATTCATAGAGAAAGTCTAGCATGGAAATCCCCATAGATGACCTGTCTCAATCCCATTTCTTCCTCCTCCACCCCCATCAGAATTGATTAAACAATTTCCGGAGAATCTGACATTAATGACTCCATCTGATTCTAAGTGACTCTCATCTGACACAGATACTTCTTGTTCTCAAAACAGCTCTTTCTGCAACTATTTTTCTAAGTGCTATGAATGATTCTGGATGCCATCACTGTTTTAATTATAGGCTGCCTTCTTGTCCTTCTGTTGCTTGTCATGTTAAGGAGGAAGGACTGTGTTTACTTCAGTGTTTTATTTCTCAGTACTAACTGCACTCCCTGCAGTACCTGTATTTTTCGAGGCATGTTAAGGTCTCTAACACTTGTTAGTCCTAAACAGATAATCAAATTCTTGAAGAAACTGTTTTGAATTGAGGTCAATTACAACTCAAGAATTATTTCAAATTGCACTGAGGATGTTGAACGGAAATATCCAATGCAAGAAACAAGTGCCTACATCAATACATTTTGCCCACTACTCTTGGTGCATGGTTGTTAGCTCCAGGATCTATCCCCCCTCTCTATTTTGAAGCTGCTACCAATATACTCTATAAACTCTAGTTTATATTAACACAGTTACAAACATTCAAAGAAATTATCATTATGAAGATTTGGCTTCTGAGATGCATAAACATAAATGCATTTTGTTGGTGCATTTCTGTGTGCCTGTACAAAGAACCACCCTTTTTTGACAAAAGCACGCTTTGGGGGTACACACACCACCTCATTGTTCAGGATGGATACCACCACATTATATCTACCTCCATGTTTATTTCAAGCAGCTTTTTTTCTACACCATTTACTGAAAGGTTGATGCTATTAATTAGCATTTTTTACATTTTCTGACTTTTTCATTTGAGAAGCCGAATTTTCAGTAGCCCAGTAGAAGTCCAGTCCTTTTCAAAGTCAAGTCCATTCCTTACAGTAATCTTGATTGGAGACGGTTATTACTTACATGGGTAAATACTACCAATACTTCAGTCTCTAATTAGTCCATTTATTAACTGCTGAAATGCACATGCTACAGAATTAAGTAGATCTGTGATGTAACAGTCAGTGGAGTCTCTCGATAGCCATATTCTGGCAAAAAAATCTGCTTTGTGGAGTGACACTTTCCTGTGTCACTTTCAAAGTTTATTCCATTTGTGGATGAATTTTCTCTGGCTTTCAATCCCCTCCTGGTTCAGCTGAGGTACCCAGAGGATGCTCAACACCTCTGGGCCTGATGCATGGGCTGGTCCAGAAGATTTAATTTTTGAGGACTTCTTCCCTGTGTCCTGAACACGGTTGTCTCCTCCTCAAGCTCTCTGCGTGGTGCCTGTCCATTCTGAGGGGTTCACGGTGCTCTGCTTGCTCCATTTTTGACCCAGGTTTAGTTTTTGCCGGACACCATGTCATTAAGATGCAGCACAGGGGAGTGCTGTTACCAGACTGGCCCCGGTTACCTAACACGAGTCAAGGTGAAAAAAGCTTAATATTCCTGCCATGGGACAAGGTGAGTAACCATTGACTCCAGTGACTATGTTACAGAAATGCATTTTCTCTTCTGTCACCACATCTGATACAAGCCTTCTTGTTCTCCAGCCTATTAGAAATGAATAAATATCCCATTTACAACTTACACCTCAAAGTGGGTCTTGGGGACAGGGACAGGTACAGAAAGAAATCACCGCTGCCCCTGTGTGCTGTCCATTGCTACATTGCTTAGTTTTAAATTATTAAAAAGTGGAATTTCATCATTTCACTTGAGAAACAAACTCAACTGACACTTTACAGAAGGGTGCATTGGAAATTTTTTCTAGTATTCTGTCCAAAATTATATTTACATTGTTTCATCCAATTATTGCTTAATCTTCTGCAAGTAATTCCTCTGCTTTTAGAGATCACTGACCCTGAAATGGAGCTATCCCATCCACGGTCACTGGAATTACTGGTAGGCAGGCAGGCAGGAAAAAAAAGAGCCATCTACTGGCTTTTACAATAAATCTGTAGTGCAGCAGTCAATTTTGTAAGGTCTTTAACATAGAAAACATATTTTATGCTCAGCCTGAATGCTAATTGCTTTTGTGGTGAGACTTATAAAGCTGATACCTAATAAGGTTGGTTGCTTCTCTGTTAAAAAAAAAAGCATTTTTTTAGACTAAACCACTGTTGTGTTAAAAAAGCCAAATTTCTGCACATAAAGAAAAACCGTAATGAAGATGAACACCACACAAGGGAAATTTAACTGCATTGTTCTGCTACTGCTCTGGAGCGAGGCACTCTGAGCCTGGCTCCCCTGTGTCCCACTCCTCGTGTGATTATTTACTCCTCTGCAGTGGGAGTACGAAGGGGGTACAGCACTGCTAGATCTGAATGGTGCATTTGAAAACCACTTTACACTTCACTAAGCAGGACAAGAAGCAGCAAAGAAACTGAGACTGAGATCAACAACATCTACTGTTAAGTCATGTTTCCTAAGCTTATTTCATGTACTAGAAGTAACCTGCTTGCCAACATTACTGGAAAGCTATGAGCTACAACATCAACAAACCAAGTAAATGGCAAAGACAATCTCAGTAATAACAAGGAACACTCAGGAGTTAAAAGAATTGAACAGACCAAACTTACGCATCAGTAGTTTTTTAGCCCTGAGTTCAAACCTTTCACCACAACGATGCCAGAGATCGTTTTATCCGTATTGGCAAGGTGAACACAGCCTGAACCAGCATTTCCACACTGGTGCCATGGACTGGCCAGGGCTGTTTGCCCATGCTTCTGGACATTTGTGCGAGTAAGTCCATCAGCCCTACCCCAAACTGGGCTGATTTAATCACTCCAGACTTCAGACACTTCCGTACTGGGTTTCATTTCACAGCTCAGACACATCTCGGAGATGTTAACTGCTGTTATCAAGTCTGCACTCCAATCTTGCCTCAAGACTGAAGTGTCTTGACTCCATGCCTTATGCACTATTTCTAATTTCAGTATATATTACAAATAAAAATATCTCTGGATAAATAAATCATAGAATGAAATAAAATATATTTTCACTTAAAGTTGCAAATTCCATTAATTAGAAATTAGGAAATACTTCTTATAAGTTTGTCCACTTAACCATAAGTCTTACAGGTCTGACTACAACTTTGATGATGATCTTTTAGATTTTGTTTTTAATGTTGACAAGCTTTGGAAGAGATGTGATACGACATTTCCAAATTTTTATTTTTTTAACATCAGTAAATGCATTTTATTATGAACATTTCTCATCACTCAAATGGGCAATGAAGAGCATTTTGGCATTCATTAGAGCAGATGAGACATGAACTGCAGTCAGAGCTACAGAACCTAGTATTTTAATAGCATTAGCAACTTGAAGATACTTCCACTGGCCAAGTGCCCTGTTCATTGCTAGCGTCCTTGATGCTGATGGCAATGGATGTCCTGTCTTACAGGATCCTTGTGTCTCCTTACTGTTTGGCCAGGCTACCTACTTAAATCCCTTGAATACTCCAAGTGAGAGAAAGGAATTTTCAGCCATTCTTATTTGAGTAAAACTTGTAAAGTATTTCACAAGATGAAGAAAAGGTATTTCGTGGTGCAGCTGACTCACTCAAGCAAATTTCAAAAGCTCCCTGCAAGCAGTGGAGATGCCGCTCCTTTCTCTCAGAGAAGGTTGCAATATAATACAGGGATCACTGGTTACTTCCAGCTTCTCTTTAGTATCAGTCAACTCTAGTAATGCTAATCATGTTATTATTAAGATATGCACAGACAGAATAAGAAGGACTGATTCTTCTTACAAATGAGCCACAAAAATGGCTCAGACTAAACCCATTCACTGATGGATGTCTGCTTTGACATATCTGTTTTCCTCTTGTTTTCTCATGGGGCTTCAGCCCATCTTCCTTACATGTAAGCTTATTTCTGAAAGATTTTCTGAAAGACTTTGGTAAGGATGCTTTTACAGTGACCTCCTACATCTTCATTCCCACTGCTCAATCAGCAATAGACTTTGGGAGCATCACAGGAGGAATCCGTAAGAACAACAGGAACGGTGAAACAAAAGAAAACTTCCTCTCAAGTTCCTCCACCTCCACCATCACACACTGGACAAGTTTTCCTTGGGGAACACAGTCTTCCTCTCTAGTTTGTATAAAGAGGCTACAGCGCTCAGCTCTCAATGTAGGTGTATGGAGGCTTGGGAGGGGGGTGCTGTTCAGGAACTGTTTTTATCCCCATCCTTTTGTTACTTAGCAATATAAACCCAAACACTTCTCCTCCAAGTGTAGAAGGCTTCCAGCAGCTCCAGCAAGAGCCCTGCAGGGAGTATTGAATTTCATTCACTTCTTCACCAGCGACATGAATACCCATCCATAAACTGCTGGCACAATAAAAACTGAACGTCTAAGACTGCCTGCCATTAACAATAACACAAACCCCACCCGTAAGGCGGCCTGGTTACACTTTGAAATAACAGGAAGTGCCTTGATTTCAAAGAATCTTGGACGCAAACCTGATATCCTGCACATTATGGAATAACTTCTTCGAGACAAACGCTTGATTTCCAAATGTCTTCACAAGACAGCCCAGACAACCCTACTGCCAATCCCATGCAAAGCTTCAGCAGAAGCCAGGATGCTGGTTGGAAGCAGCAGGGTGTTTTTGCAAGAGAAATGGTCCCCCTTGGAGTCTCAAGCCCTTCAGAAAGACTCGGGTGAGAAGACGCCATGGATGGGACTGGCATCAGCAGCCAAGTCCTTCAAGATTTCTTGCAACATGCATTTCCTTGTGCTAACCTGCGGCTGACCTCGAGATGTCAGAGCACCTCTCCCTGCTAGCAGGATCCTGGGGGTTTTCTGCCAGCTGACTCTTCCGAGTTACACACCTTGGCTCTGCTGACCGCCAGCTGCTGGAAGGTGGAGGGGAATAGACCGGTTCCACCGAGTCTGACACTTCCCTAAGTGAGGTCCAGCTCCCCAGTGAAAGCTCTTAATAAGTAACAACAATAAATAATAATAATAGACCAGATTTATTTCTATAGCATGGAAGCCAAAAAGCCTCTGGCTATATTGAAACGTAGTAAATAAAAGCAAGTCCAGCTGCCTGGTCCCTTTTTTCCCCAAAGGTAACAAAACTGTATACAAAAGCATAGTAAAGACAATCTGAGAACCACCAGTAACAAAAATACTCAGTATCACTTTCTGGTCTGTTCCTGCCCTTATCACCACTGGGTATTGATGGTTGATCAATTTCTGATCTCCAGATAAAAAATACCACTGACAAAATACCCGAAGCCACTTAGATTATTATGACATCTTGACATCCCAGAGGATCTAAATGAACTGATCTTAGATTATCACCTACAAGTAGACCACCACATCAACCCTCATTCTGCTCTACAGGACCTAGGTGTTGTAATTCTGTACATTAGTCTGGTAGATAGAGAAATGCTTCAAGGGAACGCACACCTCAGACTCGTCCCAGGCCCTTACCCATCCTTCAAACTGGAGCCAAGACAAACCAGTTTCTAAGAACTGATTCCATTATTTCTCATTTCCTGTGCTTCCTGTCTCCTATCAAGGCCAAGCAAGGAAATGAGGACTATTCCTAAGGAGGCCTGAGATACCATCAGTCCAACTGGACAGCAGGAACACTAGGAACTGCATAAGAAAGTCCTGTCCTACCAAATTTCAGACTGATTCTAAACAGGTAAGAGATTCCAGATGAGCTGGAGTGAAGTGTCTTGACCCTCAGGCACTCATCTGGACTAGTGGGATGAGAGATTTTAAGCCCTACTCATCTCTAATAATGATGAGGAATCACCGACCCACGGGGAGGACCCATGTTGTGAAACCCCTGGCAAGACGCAGTAAGTCATCAGTCCCACTGAATCTATGAATGCCAGGATGCTCTTTTAGTGTTTCTACAACTAAGATATGGGCCCCAATCCAACCTGCCCTCAAGCCAGCGCGAGGGCCTGGACGTGGGCTGTAGGCAGGGTTGAGCAGAGGCTTGCTTTAGGCAGCATGAACTGGGTCCGTGCATTGTAAATGAATTCTTGACCAAGTGACTGAATTCTTGCCAGCTAGGCAGCTCGCTCCTCCAGCACAGGCACTCTGAAAGGAGTTTGGTGACTACTATTCCCACATCTGTACAAAATCGCACATCCCTAAGGACCATCCTCTGTCAGACATGCAGTCTTCAGCAAAGTTTCAACTGCCCCGTGGCTTTCCAGTTGAGGGCCACTCTCACAGGGTGAGGAGTGCCTCTGAAAGTGCCCCTTTCCATCTCACTGCTCCTCCCCAGGGCTGACTTCAGCAACTGAAAAAAGTTCGCAATTTCCCTCTTCTGCTATTGCTGCAAAACCCAAGACAGCCCAGAGAGAGGGAGCTGGATCCTGCTCTCTCTTGCACATAATCAACACAATGATTTAGGCAGCTCCAATCACACATGCAAAGCAATTGAAGGAAACAGGGCAGCACAAGGCTAACTAGGGGTAGAGCCTTCATTACGCATGATGATGTGTGAGGAGGTGAGCAGAGCCAAAGTTGTGCTTGCAGGACCTACAGTTCAAAACCCTCGTCTTTTAACTTGGAACCGAAGCACAGTAGATACCACAATTATTGAGGAAAAAATCTGGAAAACCCATAATGCTATTTTCCCAGTCATTTTTCTGCAACTGAGCTTAAAAAAAAAAAAAAGAAAAGAACCCAAACACCTCTTTCTTAGGCATCTGCTTTTAGCTGGTGCATTAGATAATTGCTGTGCAGAAGTTTCAGTGTATAATGATTATAATAATAATAAAAAATACAATTATGCCAAGAGCACATTATTCTGTAGCTTAAGCAGTATCTGTGCATGCCCCAAGTAATTTCTTTTAGAAGTCCTAAATATGCTTCAGCCATGGATAGTCTCAATTACATCCTGCTAGTTTTAGAAACCATTTCTACAGATACAGTTTTACAACTTCAGATAACAGATCTATGACACGCAAATGTTTTCATAAGCCCCAGTAGCACAGCGGTTCTCACGGGACCATCATTCAGCACAAACAGCCAATGCAGGTCTCTCCGCTCCAGCAGGGAGCCCCCACTTTTCAAGGATGCAACGCAACCCCCTGCATTCCTGCAAGGGCCACGGGATCACACTGGCCTGTCTGTTCCCAGACGTTATGCCACGCTCACGGGTGAGATCAGAGACACAAGCAGCAAAGCAGCTGGGAAATAAGTAAGGCAGGGATGCAGTCCCTTAATCGCCAGCACGGAGACACACCGGCAGCATGGATTTCTCTCCAAAGAATGTGGAGCTGGTGGGAGGAGGAGACTGGCTCCCAAGTCACTGATGGAAAACGCCGTGGGTCCGGCCACCTCCCCTGCGGGTTGGAAGGGACTGTGAAATAATCCCTCCTTGGAAAGTTTCCCATGGAAATCTCGCAGAGATAACACACAGAGAGAAAAACATGCCAATGTTTGTGTGTGCAAATGGCGGAAGATCATAAGGTTTGGGGGAGGGGGAGACTGTTTAAACAGGATGAAAAATTTATATTAAAAAAAGTCCCCTGAGAGCCCCAAAGTCTGCTGGTGACATTGAAGGGCTTTCACTTTGAGTCTCGAGCTCAACATTCAGCCCAAAACAGTAGCAGCTGAAAGCTGTCACGGTGTGGCAGTTTTCTGGTAGCTCATAAGAGAAAGAAGCTGGTAATTGCAGCTGAGCTCCTATGGACTGTGTCTCTGCACTGCAGAGCAGCTGCTCTCTTTAGCTTCCCTTCACGGGTCAGAACGAGTCCCCTTTGGCCCTGTCAGCCCCCCTTCCGCACATAGTGACTTTGCTCCCCAGTGCTCCCCAGTACCTTGCACAGATAAAAGAGGAAAATTTTCCAAGACAGGAACCCTATTATTTGTATTAACATGGTGTCTACAAGTCCACTATGCAGGCACTGCACACAGAATAAAAAACTGGTTTGTACCCTATAGAGTTCCCGCCCCAAGGATATATGAAGACACAGCAGATGGACACTGGTGGATAATATGGGAAAATGACAGGATGGCGCTGGATGGTGTGATGCGCTGGGATGTCCTGGCACAGCAGCCTAAATGTTGTCATCATTTCTGTAGACATCTCAGAGTAGAGGAATTGAAGGAGGAAAAAGAAGGTTGGCAGATGTTTTCAGAGAGCTCTTTCCAACAGGGAGGGTTTGAAAACGTAATACACAGGGAGTGGAGAGCATTGCTACCATTCAGAGGCAGGAGATGACATTTTTGTGATCAAAAAGAGACAACAGGTAGGGTGGTGCTGAGCTCTGGAGCATCTTCTTAGTGACACCAGCTTGTGTCTGACGTGATAGGGAGTGAGCAGGCAGTACAAGAGGATGCAAAGAGGGCTCTATGTGGACAAAGCACTAGGGAAATTACTTTTTCCTTCTGTTTTCCAAAATGCACTGAGACAGACCCAGATTGCCACTGTCAGCATGCAGAATAGGATATAGCAAAGGAATTGGATGAGCATCTGATGAATTTTGCTTCTATACATGGACAGGAAGGGTTGTATGCGAGATCTGTGTCTGAAGCATTGGTAAAGTGCAAACACAGCCTGAATGTACCATGGAAGAGCCCTGCAGAGACAGAGCTCCCCAGATAACAGCGGGAAGGTGGTATTGTCGAGTGCAATCATGCAAAGGTGCTGAGGATGGAGAACTTTCAGCGCAGCACATTTTTTCCAGGTTGAACTTGAGCTGATGCTTAGGGCAGGATTCCGCTCATTTCACCTCAGTCCTCTCCAAGCTGCCTGCCCAGGCCAAATAAGCCATGCAGATGGGAATACTCCATAGGCAGGAATACTCTGGTGGCACTATCCTATTTACAGCTGCTGGTTTTGCACATGTTCATCAGAGAAGAAAAAAGTCAGGCTGCATCACCTGTGCTGCCTTTCCACAGAGGGATCAGTTATGTGACAAGGGCAAGCAGCTTGCAGCCCTGTGCTGCCACTAGAGAAGCTGTTGCCCACCCAGCAGAAAGGCTGGGGTGCTGGGAGCCAGAATAACCCCCAAGGAATGGGGAAGAGATCTCCGGTCCCTCCTTTGAGATGAGCTGCCACCTGGAAGTGGATCTTGACAAGCTCAACAGCACATGGCTTGCAGACAAGACCCAACCTACTCAGAGTGTGTTACACCCAGGGGAGTAAAGACTATTCTCCATGTATTTCAGGAAACTCCTTTCTGCACTAACACTTCTGGATACTTCCCTTTAAAAGAAAAAGATTGAAACATCACATAAATCCCTGCCCAGAACTCTTTATATTTTGCATGTGTGCAAGGCAGTCTGTCAAATGTGCCAGTATATCATGCTCAGTTTTGCTGAGACCAAGATATATTCATTTTTATCTCCAGAAAGTTACAAAACCAGCCATCCTTGCTTATCCTATGATTGTGGCACTTTTCCCAAGCCAGGGAGTGACATGCAGGCTTCTGGGGGTCTCTCATGTGCACGTCTTCATATGGGACACATGGGCTTGCTTCCAGCTAAGACTCTGCTGGAAGACATGCCGCTGTCTGAAGACGAGGCGACACTAAACCCTGCAAGAATCCGAGGTGACTCCTCCTCAAAACCACTCATCTTCCCCTCTCTTAGATAAACATCGAATGGTAGAAGGCTGCCAACAACCATCAGCACTCATGGGATCACCATCCAGCTGGGAGTTCCCTTGACGGGGACATCTGCAGAGGAACTTGAAGCCATCTGATCCCAGGCACAGTTCACGAACTCACTGCTCCAGATGTGACCTTGGCTGCTGGATGCTTCGGCGGTTCTGGTGACACGACTCACACTTCTTAAGAGACAGCAGGAAGGCCACAGAGACTGTCTGTGCAAAAATAACTGGCTGCCGTTATTGCTGACACGTCCTCTGCTCTCCAGCATTTCTGGGCTGTGCAGGAAAAGGAGGACCATGAAATCCTCTTCTGAAGGAGGGGGGGCAGAGTTAGAAACTATTTTAACTTGCTGCTCTTCACTGCAAGAAATAAAAACTCCCTAAGCTTCAGCAGAGAGACCCAAGCGTGTTTTATGCCGCGGTACCCTGGAGAGTTGTGCTGTGCAACAGTGAAGCACCATGGCCCAGTGGTGCAGGGTCAGAAATTACAGTGACTTTCTCTGTTGGTAAAGTCCAGCTGCAGATTGCAAATGTTCACAGTACAGGACTGGCATCTTCCAGAGCTCTTCTATCTTCGTAGGCTGCTGCCACCTGCAAGTACTCTTTGCAATGTATTAGCGCTTTCTGAATTTACCATCAGCATTAATGGTGCAACCATGCAGTAGGGCCACAGTTTTCTCTCTTGGATGCTGCAGGTGAGCTTATTAAACTCATACAGTGATATTCACATAAAGGTCCAATTTGCACAGGCACAAATACCCACAGTTCTTAATGACTGCAGCAAGCTCTGCCCATTACTCAGCACCTGGGAAGATTAAGTCCTTCTTTGAGTGATGAGCTCAGCTTTCAGTTCATCAAATTTAACTCAAGATTCAACACATGAAGAGCTGAATTCATAATAAATTATTGTTATTAATGATACTTTGCAGCAAAACTAGCATGTTTCTGCTCCAAAACTCAAAGCCATTCACAACATGGGTAAGTAGACTAATTATCCTTTATTTGTACTGTGACCTTACATTCCCACATACACAGGAGATCTCACTGCAGTTCTCAACATTATACCATTTTGGGAAAGAAGGAAAATATCCACAAACCAAGGCAATAACAGAGTTATGCAAAAAAATTACTTCCCCCCCTACATGGTAAACTGCCTGAGTAAGCACGCAGCAAACATTACTCGGCCTTTTTGATTTCTTGTGAAAAACTTATCAATCTTTAGCCTGAACTCCCCAAGGCTCTCTTTTATCTACCGCATTTCTCTAGCAGCACTATACCCCCATGACACCTGACGCAGGGACCTCGTGCAGTACAGCATCCCTCCCCAGTGACTAACTCCAATTACCTGACAGCCTCCAGGTCTCTCACCCCACAGCAGCTCTCCTGCCAAGCAGAGGGCTGTATTTTTAGTAATGAAGGTCTTTGCTCAGTTCACATTTGGGAATGGTTCTGATTTTATCAAAATCAGCTTGCAGGCACAGGCTGCTCTGGCACACTTCAGACCAACGCTTTGCAGATAACCCCATGCTTGGAAGCGCTCTCTGGTCTTGTAAGGGGACTGAAATACATACAGTTGAATCTCAGAAGAGTGGCGTAAGTGCTCAGCCTCTCGCAACCTTGAAAACCACATAATTCTGCCATCAAATAGTTTGTTTAAGTAAGAATGGCAAGAAATTCACAAACATTGAAAACCACTGGTTTAACTGCTGATCTAAAACATCTGCAAGAAATACTTGCTCTTTGAAAGCACTGCTACTGTGCTGCTAACCCAACCAAGAGTTACACAAACCAGTTCAATCGTGTCCGGGGTCTACAAGAAGCCAAAGCACCCAAAAACCAGAAAGGTTTACAAAAACTTGGCTACACACATCTGATTATTCCCCTGCGTTTGACATACCAAGTCCTGAATGAAGTTTAGAGACAACAGCACCCAAGCATTCAGAAACACATGAACTTACAAGAAACCAAGCCACCATGCACAGATGCCAGGTGAACATCAGGAGAGTTAGCTAAGACCCTGCCTGTAATCTCACCTGCTTCTAGTTTTTAAAAATCTTGTAATTCTTGTCTTATCTCTACACCAGCACAAGCAGCAAAATAGAGCAGCAAAAATATCTTATTAGGTCACATTGCCTTTTGTCTGAGGTTCTAGACACAAAGAAGCATGCAGTTACAGTTAGTTGGGATTCATATTTTTCAATGCATATGCATGACTTTCTCACATGGTTCTAAAGAGGGACACCCCATCCCACCCTCCCTTTTCATTCAATTGATTCTGTGTAACTATCTGAGCAGCAGCAGGTCCTTCATGACAGGGAAATGACTTAAAACACTTGCAGTGAGTAATCACAGCTTTTCCCCACTCCTCCATCCTGGAGAAACTGAGCTGGGCTGGCAGCCACCTTATAGCACTTCATGATCCAGAGATCATGGGACTCAGATTGGCTACAGGTTTAAGATGCATCTGCCTGCACTATGTCCCTAGTGAGCTCCTCCTCAAAAAAAGACTAAAACTAAAAAGTAGGTAAACAGGCTTTATCATAAAAAATTGGACACCTAACTTTTAAATAGTGAAAAGCAACTTGGGAAGATGGACTATTAAAACAAAAAAAAGTTTATATGCAGCCCTGCCCACCACATCTTTGCAGTTGGATCCTTGCCTCCAGCAACCCGATGGCTTTCTGAGCAGCAGCAGACTCTGCCCATTCCCTCTGGTCCCACTGGTCTTCTTTCCATCTGCTCCTGCCACGTCCCACAGCCTCTCAAACCTCTCCCTGCTCCAGCAAGCCCAGCAGCGTCCCATGAGAGGGAATGATCTCACCTTCCTTCCATGGCATTGCACCTCCCTCAGTGGTGCAGATGAACGATGATATTCATAACCATCAAAGATCCACTTACATCATGGGCTATATCAGGACAAAGCACACAAGCTAAGCTGCTCTCCTTCCAGCAACAAACAGGGAAGAATTGGAAAATCTTTCTCCAATGTCGAGTCTAGCTCTCACAGTCCCACTACTTAAGGATGTAACAGGCTTTACTCAGTTCTTACAGGCATTCTCACCATCAGTATGACTTGTGTGCTCACTTCCAAATTATGCAAAAAAGTAAAACTTTTCCAAAAGTAAAATTTGGAACCCAAACTGGGAGCGGGGACTGCTTAATTCCCAGTCTCAGGGACATGGTCCCTCTCTAGGTGAAATACCTAGTCAGTAGACAGATTTCATAGGATTCATGCTCCCAAATGCATGTCATTTTTTGAAAATATGATTTAGGCACACTTTAATCTCAGACCTCTATCATTTCCATCACACATAATGTTCCCAAGAATTTCACATCCCATCTGTCATCACTGGGATTCTCTGGTAGTCGATACTAAGGAGAATTGAAAATCAACTGCTACATTTGGGAAGACTGAAAAAAAAAACCAAAACCACCAAATAGGAATCAGATTAACATCTGCCTTGAGAAGAGACCTGTCCCCTCAAAAGTAATGTTTTCATCACTAGAAAGGGACAGAAAAGGAAGTCCCCAAAAGCCCGTTCAGAATTATATTCTCAGAGTCATCTTCCTGCCATTTACCTAGTGGAATATGGATTGAGTAATAAGCAGTCAGGTCTGGATCTGTCTATTTGAACATCAGGTTTCTAATTGATTGCACAGTACTTGGAATCTATTAAAGGGCTTCTATAAATTACATTTCTGTATAGGACAGGCTGCCTAGATATGCAGATGTTAAGAACTGGCTAATCCTAAGTAAACCTGGTAAAAACGTTTGCCTTCTCAAATTTTCCACTGAATTAATTGTAGAGATTGTGTCACTGAACCAATAAAGCGAAAACCCTATAATCTTGATGTTTGCCACAAGCCCATAAATAGTCTGCTAACAGGGAGAGCTTATTATTCCAGACATTTGGCCCATATCGAACAGCGGCTCAGAATAAGACATTGTGTCATTCCTGTGAATCCAAGATGCAGAAGGACAGCCCAGGTGATCACAGACTTACTTCAGGACTTCACACAGATTCTTTTACATTACCATTTTCAAACCCCTGACAAAGGAAAGTGTCCAGCTTGCCTTTTATTAAACTGCAAAAAAATGCTTAGTCTTACAAAACTGAGGGCATATACAACCTCGGAAATGTGCACAACATGAGTGTTATTAACTTGGTACCTGCATGAACCCATTCCTATGAGTATGTCATTTGCCCTATCCTGAGATCATCTCTGACCCTCATCCTCTCTTTCTCTTCATTCCTTTGCTGGCAGCAACTGGTACCATTTTTCTTTCCATCCCACACCCTCCCTCTTTGTTGTGAGAGCTCAGATCTTCCAGCCCGATCCTCTCCTGCTTGGATAATTGCAGTCTCTTACCTTCTAACCATTTTCTACCTCTCTCCATCTCTGTTCAGCTGCCAAAATTGTCTGTCAGATCAAATCACACTCTTCCTTTCCACTGGCTTTCCCTTACCTGTGTGATCAAGGCACTGTGAAATGCTCATGCGTCCCTTCATCTGCTCTTAGATGTCACATTTTCTCCCATCTCTCATGCACAGCTCTGCTTATCAACAGCCCTGGACCTATAACACCCACTAACACTTTTTGACCCAAATGCTGTTTGTCCATTTTGTTTTGTAACTCTCTGGTATAAAACGCATGCCAGCACACAGGTTACATCCTCAGACTCCCCTCACCTGGGATGACGGGATCATCTTCCCCATGTTTATCT
Organism: Haliaeetus leucocephalus; assembly: GCF_000737465.1. Classification (NCBI taxonomy): domain Eukaryota; kingdom Metazoa; phylum Chordata; class Aves; order Accipitriformes; family Accipitridae; genus Haliaeetus; species Haliaeetus leucocephalus. The sequence continues at coordinate 7,035,760 of NW_010972953.1, read as the reverse complement.
TCCCCCCTCTCAGACCCCAATACTCTTTGTGCCCTCACTATAGAGAATGGCTCCAGAGTAGTGCATGCAGGGTTTCATGCGCAAACCTCAGTCCCAGAAATGAGATGAAGTTGCACGTAGGTCCAGGAAAGAGGCAACGCTGCAGACTTGTGAAACGGTCTAACCATCCCCAAGGAGAGACATGAGGTCTAAAAATTAAACACTCACTACTGTCATCCTCGACTTTGCCCCCATTTTTGCAAAGGGATGACTGAGAGAGGGAGAGGCAGGGTGATGTCCAGGGTCACAAGTCTCTGGCAGGGCATGGAAGAGATACCCCATGCAAAGCAGTGCTCGCTTTCTGCCTCTTTGCTTGCAGCGACCTGAACTCATCTTTCCACTGAAGAAGGAAGGAAAATTGTGCTCTGTCCTACCCTAGGAACCCACTTGCTTGATGGTTCTCTTGCAAAACAGGGGCCACCTCTCTTTATATACCTGGACTGATCCTTGGATCTACAAGGTGTTATAAGCAAAGTGATTGCTAGAACAAATGCAATTATTAGTAGCTTTTTAATACATTTAGTGCTACAAAGGTAGACTGACAAGCCTGGCTGCTGGAGCACTCTTCATTCCCCAAATAAGATACAGCACAATGATAGCAAGGCAGGTTTGCCCTAGCCAGGTACCCAAGCACCTGTGTAAGGCATCAAAGACATGTTCTTGCTTGATACTGTTTATTAAGTCTGTATTTTTTATTATTTGAACTGAAAGCAAATGGGAATTCTTGTCTTTGTGTAACACAGAGAAGACAAAAGTCATGGTGAGTGGAATAAGAGGCTGGGAAAACCCTACTGGGAATGCTGAGCTCAGGAAGAGTACCATTCTCCACCCAAGGACCACACATAGCCTTTGTTCCACTGTAAACATGTCACACTGGGGAACCCCACAGGCGGGCTGGCTGGATCCTTACAGGGATCTTTACTTAGGAAAGAAATCCCTGCAGAAAGTTGAGCATCCCACACAAGGTCAGATGGGAAACTGGAGATAATATTTTTTAATAATTGGCTGTGGGAAATTAGCATCAAGCTGCATTATGAGCGCCTGCCAGCAGGACGTGTCAAGAAAGTGGGCTGGCTGTACAGGCAAAAATAATTTAGGAAAAATAATAACAAAAACCAGACAACAACCTCGACTAAATCCTTCTGTGCTTGTCAAATTTCCTGGGAAAATAGGAATAAGCTGCAGAGTGAACCCAATTTGTCAAGTGAAGTGATGAGATATTCAGGACAGGAAACATTAACAATTCCCACTGAGCAATATTAAGACATTTTAAAGGCATAATATAATCAAGCTTAGCAGTAGGTGAGTTTGTATGTCCCTCCTCACAAACAAGGAAATTGAAGCATAGAGAGGAGAATGACTTATCCAAGAGTCACAGTGAGTCATGAGTCCACCATCCCCAAGTCACACTTCTGTGCTCTAATCACCACCATTCGCTGTCTCTGGGATGCGCTCAGGAGGCCAAGGAACAGTATGTTCAGGAACTGCTCAGCACAAACACAGCTGGTATTAAAGGAAAGCTCCGAGCTGCAGGCACATGGGGACATCCTGCATTTTGGAGCCAAGGTGGAGGTGATGCAGGCACAGCCAGTCATCACCGCACCCAAAGCATGAAGAGCACAGGGGTCCATGTGTTGCAAATATTTTTTCATCCAGCTGTATCAGGCCCAGGGTGATAACTGAGAGTGGGTCCGTGCTTAGTTGACTGAAATGTATGCAGGATTTAATGGGGTTTTTTGTAGCCGCATCCATAAGAGGAAACAAAAGGAGGTAGCAAAGAGTAGACTGAATGTGAATGATGCTGATTCGCATTGCACAGACCGTTGAGAAATGTTCAGGGAAAGTATCAACTCACAGGTTGCATATACTTTCATAAAAGCAAGGAAAATATAAAGTGCTTCAAGCCTTGAGCTCTGTCCCAAAGATACAACATTTGGGATCTTGCATGAAGCATCAGTAGTGGTTATACAACCAGAAGCTGCTCCCAACAGAAATTAATAACCTGTTTTAAAGTTAATAACCCGAGGTTACTTCTATATTATACAAGGTTACTTATACAAGAGCTCTTGGCACACAGCACCATCTGCTGAGTGGCAGGTTTGGGAACTGGCACCGTTACAGAGCCGTCCCACTCTTTCCCTCCGAAAGGAAATCTGTCAGCTCTCCCAGACACACCGGCTCTTATCTAACACATCTCAGCAGTGGCTCAAAGCAAGCAGATAGGCTGAGGTGTCCAAAGTCAGAGTCAAGCACGTTACACCTTTGCTTTGCTGCTCTCTGCACTGACTCTACCTGCAAGCTTCTTACTTTCCTCCTCTTCCATGTACTGTTTCCTGCCGTCTACCTTGCTGCTCCCAATCCAAGAAAAGATTTCCTGAACAGACCACTGAAAAGAACTGATTTTTCAGTTTGGCTACTCCTTGAGTCACCAGGGGAAAATTTTTTTTTTAATTAAACACAAAATTAAAAAGAAAAAAAAAAATCCAAATTTTCATTAAGATATATTATAGGGAGAAAAAAGCATTTGCTTCAAGTCAAATCGATCCTTTTCTTCAGATTAGCTTTTAAATATATTTTAATGTAAGAATGCAATGCTTTCCAAAGCAAAAAGCACATATCCTTTCATTTTGAAAGTATTTTTTCTCTAGCTGCTATTTTCCTCTGCTGCTATTCCAGAATGTATCTTTCAAGCAGCCTTTCTCACTGCCTGCAAACCTGTCTCTTCAAACAATTCCTCCTTTCATCTTGTCAGCATTGGTAAAATTCACAAACCTGTCCTTCCTTAAATTGCCACCCTGTGTCTTGTCTCCTTTGGATTGTTATCTTTTTAAGCAGAAAATGTGCTTTGCTTGTGCTATGAAAAAAAAAGAGAGTGTAAACGTATGGTGCTCAAAAGAGACCTTATGTTCTTTTAACGGGCATGAGAAATGAGGCCTGTCCTTCCCCCCATATGGAGCAGGGTGCCTGGGCGCAGCCCCAGTACCCATGAGGACAGATCCTGGCGAGCGTGAGCATCATGACCCTTCGGGCTTTACCCAAACTCCATGGGTATGGACCACCAGAAAGCCAACCTCTTAGATGGAAATGGAGACCAGCCACTTTGGTGGGGATTCCTGGAGAGCTGCCAGCATCTAACACGACATGCCTTTTTTCATATGAGCTTTAACAAAATCAGGGTATGCTCTTCCCTTTTCCTAGCATCCCCAACACAAGCTGGTTAATAATTTTCAGATCTGCCTAGGCAATAGGACTGTCCCTGGTAGCCTCAAAGCCAGTGGCATGAAAGCTCTCCTCTCCATTTGTTGTAAAGTCCTATCTGAAAAACAAACAAAAAATTCCACATATAAGAAATACTTTTTTTTTTTTTGAAGGTCCTTTACAGAAGCAGGACAAACACCTGTGTACAAGCTGATGCTTGAGACTTTAAAATCATGTTTCAGAGAGCAGCTTGACACATGCAGAACCAGATTTTCACAAGGGCTGTGCAGCCAAAAGGCTGCCCAAATGGAGCACAGCAATGCCTGTTTAGCACTTCTCAAGATAGGGAAAATCCAGCAACCAAACCCCACAAGATGCTCAAATTAATGTCAAGTGGTCAGTGTGGCACCACTAGCCCTAATGGAAAAGTTTTAACACCAATTTCTCCCTCCCGTGCAAAGCGGACAGTCTCAGGAAAATCCCTTTCACTTAAAAATGCAAATTACAGGAATTCTTTGCTTATATCTAGGAACAGGGTATAGAGTAAAATATTACTATTTAACACCAGCCCTGCTTTGCAGAGATGTATTCCTATTTGACGCACTGCCCTGGGGCTGTAAAGTGAGTTCACCTCCAGGATTCAAGCAGTTTGCAGGTAGATGAAGGAGTATCAGCCGTTAGCTCACACTGGTGCATGACGGCAGCTGGATGTGCTACAGATAAGAGCTTGCTCAGATTCCTCCTTCGCTGCTAATGTGCGTGCTCAAGTTAGTGTCTTTGGGATAAATGACTCCTTTCAAAATAAACATGGTGAATTCTTAGAGCTCATCTAAGCAGCAAAGGAAATCCCCTGAACGAACCAGGTCTGATGCAGGGGTTTGGAGTTACATGCTGAGAAACTTTGCTTGTTTAACAGAGAGGCTTTCTCTAGGGTAATAAAACTCTCGCATTGCTGTGCCAGGGATTTTCCATTAGGTGTGTGTCAGCGGGTGGTGGGAGCTGCAGTTTCTGTGGCCGGTCATAGAAGTGGAGTGAGATCACCCCGGAAAAGCCGACCAAAAGCCGACCACAGATCCCAGTGAGTCCACAACAGTAAGAACTGGGAAGAGAGCTGGGGGAAGGGAGGCTTGCATACAGCTAATGGGTCCCTCAAAATTTTTTTTTTTCCTTATGCATCCACTAATTAGCAGTCCTGTTCAAGTCTGATAAAACAGTCCCAAGGTTTCTCCATTTTCCTTCAACCCAGAGGAAAGTCTCTTGCTAGACAGGCTAAGTGAGGCAAACGTACAGCTCCATCGTCTTCCTGCCTGCCTAAAATTCCTCAAGCAGCCCCACAGCACGGAGACAAAGAGCAGTGCAACACAGCAGCCTCTACCCCACCAGCTCTGGGGCTCTCTAGGGAATGCAATGGTCAAACTTCATACAAACCCCCAGTTATTTGTACTGTACTAGGCAGAAGAGGCTTCGCCCAGGCTCAAGGGAGCAGGGATTTAAGGTGGGGGTTCAGGACCCCATTTCAGAAGATCCCATGGCTTGTGAACCTGCAACTCTCTGTTACTTATTGGTGAGGGCAAAGAGTGAAGGACTTGGATTCATATCTGAGTCAGACCAAACCAATGACTAGAGTAGCCTGGGTCACAAGAGCACTATGAGCATCTCTCTTAAAACATATACTACATTACATCACCATAGGTTCTTCTTGGTGTGGATTTGTACACATGGGATGGTGTGAAGGGGAGGTATTTTTTAAGGTGTGAATGCAAGGATCCTCATGTCTGCAACCATTAAGTTGCACCCATAAGGTTTTTTCCCTAAAGAGGGAAAAAAATGGAACAGTTTTCCAAAGAGACCCTTCCCTTTGACATAGTTTTCATTTTACATGACACTGGTTTGGGGATGTCAGTTAAGGTTAGTGGTCTTTAACCTTCTATATCTTGATATTGCTTTCCATACTAGTTGCAATCAACTAGTGCAATAAGCTAACTGATGGGCCCCATAAAAGCACAGAGAGTTTGGCTATGAAATAGAAGAACATATATTGACTGTAACTACCCCATTACTATCAGATTTCATCATGGTAATGCTAATGCACAGTAAACAAGCAACATTTCCCTGACAAGACCACGATACCATCACAAACCTCACTCTCAAATCAGGTCGATACCAATCTACAGTTTCATGATGTAAGATTTCAAAATGGGCCCAGTGCCTCCAAAGTACCAGAGTGGATTGATGAAGGTGACACAGAGCCACCAAGGAATCACAGCACTTCTCCTGAAGCAGTGCTGGCCAGCTTGACCTTCAAAGATCAGTTTCACTGCTCCAAACCACCACAATATCCCTCAGGACAAGTCCAATGGATATTTTTATTAGCTTCTTCAGGAGTACAAACATTGACCTGGCTGCTTAATGGCATGGTTCTCCCAAACACAATCTAACAAGACTGTGCAGCGTCCAGCCTGTGCGTGGGATGTTAAATGACTCCCACCTCCTTTGCAGTCAAGTGCATGGGGTATGCTCGTGGGGCAGGGCGTGAATACTGGTTGCAATGGAGGTATATCCAGTCTTACAAAATTTCAGGACTGCAGGTAAAAAGCCACTGCTGAAATTACATATGAAGTGATCCTAAGACTTGCTGTCTAAGAAGAATTTGTTCTTTAAACAGGAGCTCAACAGAAAACTCTGTGTATCCCATCTACAGTTAACTCTGGAAAAGTCAAGGCAGAACCACACACGTCCCTCCTGCGGTCCCCAAGAAACCCGAGACACAATACAAAGGGACTACAGGTCCTCTACTTCAGAGGAGGCCAGGGGAGGTAGATGCTGAAATGGCTGGGTAACTCAACAGGAGCTGAACAGCTCCACCACCCAGGTCCTCTTGACAGACCCAGTGGCCGCTACTCCACATCCTGAGATGGCACCACAGGAGCCAACTGACATCCTTTATGGAAAGAGTGATGAGGGAAGAAAGTGAGCCCGAGCACACCCCATGCATGGCATTACTGAGTCTTGATCCTAAACCCAGGTAGGAATGTACCTCAAGGCTCAAGGAATCGGCAAGCTGCTGTTTCCAAAACACTTCTCAGTGGGTAAACACAACCAAAGCAACCATCCACTTTCATAGCTAAAGAGGAGACATCTTCAAGTGAGAGAGACTTTGCAAGGGAAGCCAAGCTGCCCTGCACACTCCGACAGCCTCTGGGGGGTTCATCAGTTCATTACTTAAAAATGGGCAGTGGGTATGATGAAAGTATGAAATCTGGCTTCTCTGGTTTTCTCTGAAAGCCAGGAAATACGATTCTAGTCAGCAGGCTGGACAGCAGCAGGGAAAGTAGCAGAGCTGGTCCTGGCAGTGCTGTAAGCAATGTAGCAATGGGGGAAACGTAGATATGGGATTGGGGAAGCCAGAAGAATGTACAGAGGGAAAAGCAAGTGTTGAAAATGGCAGTGAGAAAGGCAAGAGCCCTAAAGATACAAAAACTGAGATGAAGAAGGAGCTAAAAGAGCTGCAGCAAGTTCACCTTTTGTAGGAACACTTGAATTTCTTTATAATCTCCCTCCTTGGTTGAGGCAACAAAGCATGGGATGGCTCCAAAAAATTTGAAACCAACTGCATCCCACCGGAAGGATGGGTCTAGCCAGCAGCAGACCATGTGAAACCAATAAATAAGGGGAAAAATGAGACACGGAGGAAATTTTTATGGGAAAAAAAAAAAGACAGTGAAATAATGTCTTGAGAATAGATGCACTTTTTGTAAAACATTTTCAAGAGAAGGCCAGGAAAGGGGTCTGATCCATTTAGTATCTTGCACAAAGCACTAGGCACCCTGTGGATTCATCTGCAGGCTTGTTCCTTCACTGCAAGAAAATATCCTCACAGACACAAGCCGCTGAGGCTCAACGTTCGACATCAGAAGCCTTGCGGGAACTAGGCACAGACCACCAGGTATGCACCAAGCACCTCAGGAGAACAGCCTGTCCTGCCTGACCTCTTAGCAGTGCGTATTGCCATGTAATTTAGATATAAAATTTATTTCTGTGACCTGGTGTGTTACATTAGTGCCTGTGCTTGGCATTAAACAGCTACTATATTCTGTCTCACATCCAGAAGGACGGCTGCCTTAAATCAGTGCTACAGGAACTTTAAAATAAAACATAACATACGTTCAGGATGACTAATACATTCCCTGATGCTGGCTTACACAGAACATGTTGGAGAAGTTGCTTTATTTTGAGTCTGTCGTTTAGAAAATGTGACTCCGCATCCGTTGTGCTAGGCTCGGGGACACAGACAGCCTCCCCGCGTGAGTGCAGGGACATGGAGATGCATCTCATCTCGGTGGGGGCAGTTGGGGAGCAGCCAGCACCAAGCACCACCGCATCTCTCCCCAAAAAACCTCTGCAGAGCTGCTCCGCAAGGGACAGGGCGATTTTCATTTATGTTAACGCTGACCCTCTTTAATCACATCTAGGAAGGAGTCCAAGAGTCCCCCTGAAATGGCTGCAGCTCCGGGACGATGCAGTTGAGGGGAATGGAGGCTTCTCATGGGCTTTAAAGCAACAAACCCTGGAGATCAGTTAGTCCCATGGGTCCTATCTGCTACAGGAGGGTGATGGCAACATACCGAACCCATCGTAATTCTCAGTCTGTTGGTTTCTTGCCATTCCCTGGCTCCCTCCCTAAATCACTTCAGGTCATAACCATTAGAGGTTGCCACTACTTTAGCTCTTTGCATTCACTGTTCACTGCCGACATCTATCTAAACCTGAGCTGGGCACATAGTGCCTGTGTCTGGGTGAGAGGTGAGTTCTCCTGAACAAACAAGCAGGTTTCCTTTCCCAAAGCACTATTTTACTCTTTTGGTTAGCTAGTTTGATCATCTGCTAATGAAATATTTTTAAATAAAAGCAAACTTCAACTGGTAACAGCAGAAAACCACAACCACTGACTAATTAAACCCTTTTTCTAACACACAAAAAACAAGACCACCCAATGGCAAGAGCAGGACTGATGAATCCTGCAAGGGATTTCTTACATCTCTTTGGCCCCCTCTGCAACACAGGAAGGATGATCTTTAATTGTATCCCACAGACATGCTACTTATTAGCTGATTGGTTTTTTTTAAAAAAGATAAACAGTAGTATTAGACTGGTGCTGAATTACTGAAGAGTACTCTGAATTACCTGGAGCCGAGAATTAAGATGAAATTTAGATCTTGCATCCATTCTGGTTTGAGCTACTTTGGGTGGGTGGGATTAAAATCACATAAACGATTATCCTTCTTTTCTCTCCCACCCAAAACCCAGGCATCAGAAAAGATCTCCCCAGATCCTCCCGATAATGGTAAAAACCATTAGGAACATCATTTTCAGGAGAAGGCTCTGGAAAGGTTTAGAAGATATGGAGTACACCTCTGTCACATCAGAAACAGCTACAAGATGTATTTGTGCTCTTCAGCCGTCTTCGCTCAACCACCCACTCAGAAAAGAGATCGAGGTGCTTGCTGACTTAAAGACAACTCAAAAAAAGAAAATTAATGCAGTCCGGAGTACCTGCTGATCTCAAGGGCCAGGGTTGTACAGTGGCTGTAGAAAGTAAGTTGAAATCCAGCTATATCTGGCCTTCTGCTCACCTCCACGTGGCACCTTCACTGACTTGCCATCATTGTTACCAGTAACTCCTATACAACTGTGACAAAAAGAGAAATAAAATGAGACACTTACCCTCCTTCAAAGATCTTGATCCTGACTGGCTCCCCTCGTTTGGTTACAAGAGCCTCTTCTTCTGATTTTCCTCTTTTATCTTCTTCTTTCTCAGCTCTAGTTATATCTTTTCGACCTTCATTAGAAAGGAGCGAAGGCAAATGAACCTATCTCCCCAAAAGAGCAAAATAATCAATGATTACATACAAAATCACTCTAAGACAGACACAGACCAAACAGCCTCAGAAAGAGCCAGCAATCTACCGCACATGCTGCTCCTGACAGCTAAGTGCAGTGATTAGGACATTCTCTTATCAAACAGGGCCTCTCGATTTGAGCCCTGCTGGTTATGCTATATTTACTGTGACCGCTTACAAGTTTTTATATCACCCCCTGCATATGGCGGCTCAATATTATCCAGCTCTTGCCAACTGGAAACCTGAGGCATAAAGAGAAGTGTCTTGGCCGGGGTCACCCTGAGCATGTGGTGGAGCCATGGGTCTCCATTCCCAAATCCACTGCTCTGTCCTTGGATAATCCTCTCTCTGACATATACATCTACAAAGGTCTAGAGTGGAGGCATCTGTAGAATTCATATATTTAACCTCAACCTTTGGGTTTCCCCAACATACACACACATTCACACAAATTTGGACTTTAGCCATCTAAACTTGATATAAATCACTTGACAGTCAAAGCTCTTGGGTGATTTCCTTTCACCGAAACCCTGTTGCCAGGGGCGCAGTACAGAGAAAGCCACAAAACCAATGGGAGAAAATAATCCTCAACCTCCCCAGATGTTCCCAGGATAAAATTTGCTTTTTCATTGTTAAACTTGCCACCCCTTGTTTAGACCAAGGTTAAAGTCATGCACTGACATCTCATCTAGCATGTTTAAAGTTATCTGTTATAATATACGGACCTAAATATTACAGCTGCCTCTCTAGCTCTGTACGATGCAAGGGGAGCTTTCTACATCCAGAATGAATTCTTGGGATCTTGCCTTCCTACAACATAACAGTACAAGTAACAGGGGTCTCCAAAGCTCTGAAAGAGTAAAGCAGATTGCCTTTCACCCAGGCTACTTTTTACACAGGTTCAAGAATATCTTTGAAGCTCAACTGAATTACCCATATCCTTGCTTTATATATAATTTATGGAAACAGACTGAAGGTGTTTGAGAGACCAGGGTTATTAGAGGGATTTTGGCCTGAACGTAGCCAACGAACTGGCAGAAGTCTAAAGCAGAGCTGGTCACCCTTGACTCTTTACAGTTGCTGGAAAGAGTGGCAGCTCTCAAGGGTGATTCATCTGCCCTACCTTAGACACTTATCTTAAGGGGGGATGAATCACCCAAGAGGTGCCTCTTTGTCTCCCATGGTTATACAGAAAGCCAAAGAGTGACTAGCTCAAACTGAGACATGCAAAATTCAGTGGGCTATAACCCAGCCTCCACAGCAGCACGCTGCTGGTACTACCATCAGATGCTGAGCAGGAGGAGGGATGGACTCACTAAAAAGTAGCTTTGCAAAACTGAGGTCAAACATTTCAAATTTGTCCAGTAATTTCAGGAGCACAGCTTAGAGCATTAAATGCACCCGGGACTGCTCTTTGCCCTTGGGGCCGGCTTGTGCAGATTAGCCCATGTCCACACCATCAGACCCACATACTGTTCCTAGATGCCTCCTGAGAACGGTCCTTGTCCTGTCCTATTTCCCTAAACATGCCCAGGAATTGCTTGGGAGAGGGCTATCAGCCCAGGACAGAATGGTTCCAGGAACCATTTTAACAATTTAACAACAGAAATGGTCTTGAGCTGGTGTCTCTGGACATGGAGATGTCTGTGCTCAGAGAAATCAGTGGTAGGAGACACACTGAGCACCTTCAAAAATTAAACCCTGGCTGTTAATGACTTTACCTCCTGATATGAGCTACACGCTCATAACAATGCTAGTGATAACCTTCCAGTTCATTTCCTTATTTACTGAGGAATACAAAACAATTGACTTTCTAGATGTAGCATGAGGTTTATTTATTGCAACTTTTGAAGCACAAAACATAGACAGATGAAAGGCACCAGAATGAGCCAAAATCATACAGTCACTACTATCCCCTTTTACAATCTCGTTTAATTTACAAAGTGTGCAAGCCCGATACAGTGTAATTAGCCATCCCTACATGCACGGTGGAGCCTACAGTCACTTCAGAATTGATCTGCTCAGTAAATCCCACTGGTAATTTAAAAACCAAGCCAAGTACGTAGACAGTATATACAGTACTACTGCTTGCTGGTAGCTTGCTGCATGCATAATTGTACAAAATATTAGAGCTGTTTTACATTTTCGGTTGTGTTGACTGACAACTTACAGTTACATAAAGAAGAAAATATTTAAGGGAAATAGCTAGAGCAGAGTTAACTGAAGGTTGAACTTTCAACCTCTGATTGATGCTACTGCTACACAGCTCCTGTTAATCGCATCTTCCTGAGTAACCAGCAACACTACTTCCTAATCTGTGCCAGTCATATGTATTTTAAAAACTAAACTGAGGATTTCACTCCCACTGATCATCTAATCAAAAATTATTTCTCTGCTTGGCATGAGATCAATTTATCTCTATTGAAATTAACATAATTTCCGCAAACCGTACTCCTTTAAGCAGCAGGTATTAATATTAGATTTAGGTTACACCATTTTCTAGGTGAATTTGGCAGGACAAACTCTTACTTTTGCAAACTGTACCATGAAAACCTTAACTTTCACCACCAGTCAGCTTATAGGGGTTGGTCTAAAAGGTTTTTGAGTCTTCTGAGCAAATGCATGCAGTGAAATATGTATTTTGATGACTAAGGGCTGAACAATTCCTGTCTAGAGCTTAACCTTTAACTTCAGGGTATGAGGGTCTTATATTTCTGAAACACACACTTGGTGTGCATTTTAGCACCATGTCAAAGAGCAAAGCTCAGAGGAGCACAGGCACTTCTATTAGAGAATGAAATCAAGGATGGTACGACACCATTCAGATAAAATCCTTTGAAAAAGAGTGCATAAATATCAAGCATTAGTGTGGTTATTGCACTGCACAGGTAATTATCTGCCCCTATGTCCCTAGAAATTCTGTCTTTTGGATTTCTGCAGAAGAATGATGGAAATGCTGAATAGAAATAAAGATTTATTGAATCAAAGTGACTCTACTGTGTATTTTAAGACATATTTATAAGCAGCAGCTGCAGCAGCGATTATGATAAATTTAATATTCAGAGTTCATTTCATGATACAGAAATAAAATGAATAATCCATCAATATAAATTGACTTGAGATGAATATCAAATTGCAAAATCTTTAAAGCAATTCTGTTTGCTAATCTACATGAACATGATCTGGATTAAAGGGATCTGTATGGTTCAGCATTAACCAAGAGGGGAAAAGTCTGGCCTCAGAATGAGATACGTAACACTAGGCAGCTACCAGAAGTGTCTCAAAGACTTCTGTGCCCATATAGCCGATGCCTTTGGTGAGCTCTGCCCCTGTGAAGCTGTTTGCCTTGCTCCCCTTAAGTCTAAAGACCAGGTATAAAATATCCTTAGATACCTGGAAAAGCCGGCAGACAGCTAAGGACATTAACTAAATGGACCAAATGACAGGGGTGTATTAACAAGACTCCATGTCTAACCTAGTGAGGCACTTTTATAAATGTCACTGCATGCCTTTACGCTTCTTTGGGGGCCTAAATACACTTGCAAATCTCCCTTTAATATTTTTAAATACTTTTAAGCATGCCTCTCCATGTTCATTAATGTGAGATCAGTAGATGCACAACCAGACAGAATCCCATTTCCCCAAGGTAATCCTTTTTCATTTATAACATGCAAAATGTATGGAATTATAACAGCATTTATAAAAAAAAAAAAGTTGTAAAGCTATTTGAAATATCAAGACAAATGCAAATCAAGTCTAATCCTTTGTGCTCGAGCAGTGGCACTTCATGGTGCGGTGGTGACTCCTACATGCTCTTTTGATTACAAGGCAAGTAGAAACTGGAGAACAGAAATATGGCACGTTGCCTTGGAGCAGGCTTGCCTTTTTTTTTTTTTTTTATTACACTGGGTTTTAGCTTCTTCATTCTAAAAGTTTCACTGAGAACAAGTGCTTACCAAACAGGGAGGGATGAATAAACTCCTATTAAACTAAGAATAGCAATTCCCCATCCCTCATCCCCCTCTTCCCATGTATCCAAATGGATGAGGAGAAATATATAGGATTGCATTACCTCTGTCATTTTTGGCTTCCTGGAGCTGGACGGGACAAGCCTGCCTGCCTCTGGACGTGGAGCAGTAGCCATGGTGTAGGTTTCCTTGCTCACCTTCTGCTTGGACCTCAGGAGGGACAGGGCTGCTTTAGTGGATATACCTGGAAGGTTAGGATTATACAAGCTAATACACCAGCTGGCATACACTGAAGACCGTCGATCAACTTGCTGGATATGATTTGGCTTTATGTAGTTTAAATAGCACCAACTGACATTAGTGGTTGTGTGGAGACTGGGGAACTGAAGTACCTTCTTCGTATCTGTACCTTCTCGAGACTTCATTGCACTATGAGTGACCTCAGACAGAGGTGCAGGGCTTGGAGGGTTTGGTGGAGACTGCTCCACCAGTTCTTTGGAGTCTTCTTTCTTCACAGGTTGCAAAGGTGCCTTGCTGAGGAACTGCTTGCCAGCTGGCTGCTTATACTCTTCCAGTGCCTCGAAACTTGGAGAACCTGAATGGGACACAGCTTGCTGCAAAGTACTTGGGATTTCCTTTGGCTCTGACTGCTCTAAGGACAAACTAGGTGGTGTTTCAACCTCGACCCTGCCTTGGCTTTCTGTAAGAAAGTGAGATTTATCCTGCTTTTTCCCTTCCTCTATTGCACTGGGTGGCTTCACCACTTCCAACTTCTCTTCCGCTTCAGACACTTCCTCCTCCTTCACTCTCTTCTGCTGTTGTGTTTCCATTGTAAGCTCCAAACTACCAGCTGGAGAGAGCATCCTTTTGCTTCCACCAACTGTTGATGGGCCTCCTTCCAGTCCAAGGACACTGTCTGATGGGGAGGTGAGTGGCATATAGCCTTTTCGTTCCGGTAAGGGTAAGGGCACTCTCAGATACGGGCTCTGGAAAAGGTTTCTTTGATCCTCTGTGATCATCTGTGCCAGATCGAAACCTAGACCATGAACATCAGCGCTACAGACCAGGGTACCCTTCGGCTGGCGATCGTCAAACTTCGGGAGAACAATAGAAGAGGAACTGCACTGGGATTGAGTGACCAGAATCTGGGAAAGCGTTGTGTACATCGCACTCCCATAGGACGGCATATTTGTCTGTATGCGAACGGGGACAACGAGTGACACCATTGGGTCTGACCGCGTAGGAACAACGAGCTGAGATGTGGATACAGACACTGAAGGACTTGTGCAGGTCAGAGGGTGCAACCTACTATCCAAGCTATATTCTGTGCATGGGGAAAGACTGGAGGTTCCTGCTGCTGGGAATAAACTGGATTTGATCTGTGGTAAATGTCCACCAGATTCACCTGGCAACTGGAGAGCAAACTGAGACTGAAGAGGCAGAAAAAAGGCTGAGGGGATCGGTGAGGAGCCAGGGTAATGCACTGGCAGGAATGAAGTATGCTGCCTGAATGGCACCTCGGCAGGGTGAGACATTAATGGAGGAGCGATATGAAGTGGGCCTGGGTGGATGAGAGTTTGCGGGAGAGGCAGTGGTGGGGTCTGAAATATCGAAGGAGGAATCTGAGGCATGGTGAACTGAGCAGAGAGGATGTCGGACATAGTGTGTGCGGCAAAGAGCTCTGCAGACTGCCCTGGCTGTGGCAGGAGATGCTGGTAGGGAAAGATAGAAACTTGTGGGGACATGAACTGCTTTTCATGCAGCGTTAGCTGTGGTACAGGATGATGAAACACTTGCAGAGCTTCTGTGTATGGCTGGGTATATGCTGGCTGAGGGCTGTCTTTTGGCTGACTCTTTTCACTTGGGTAAGTACCATGAGAGGGCAAAGGGGATGAAGATGGAGGCTGATGGGGCAAACTTGTTGAAGGAGATTTACTTGAAGAAGGAATTGGATCTTCTGTCTCTGGCCGGCCTGTTGGGGCTGAGTCTGGTTCATGCTCTGGGTGTCTAGTGAGGGATGCCTGCCTAACTAGAAAGCATTTTCTTCTCTCCTGTGGAGCTGAGGAGGCTGAGGGGCCGGGGGTTGAGGCAGGAGTGGATGACAAGCTCCCGTAGTCAAATGATTTACTGCGGGTCTCTGACATCTGGGAAGGGTGCGACACATTCGGTGTCTGCTCAGAAGCAGATCTCCTCATTTCCCTGGAATGATGATGGTGGCTTGGTACCATCAACATATGTGAGCCAACGCCAGGAGGCTTTGGGTGGGATTCAGAGGGCTGGCTAGTTGACTCTGACTTGCTGTGATCTTCACGATCAAACGAGACAGAGTGGCTGGAGCCGTGGGATATGCTGCTTTCCTGACTTGGGCTTCGGGTGAGAGAGACTGATTCAAAACTGGACTCTCCGGAGGACTGAGCCATTTCTGCCAGCCGCAGCCTCTTCTTTTTTGGTGGGAGTTTCTCTGCAGGGAGCTGAGAAAGGGTCTGACTCCTCTGCGGCCATTGAAATTCCTCTGTTTTCTCTGGCTCTTTCAGAGGAGGCTCTGGCTCCGTTTCTGGTCTGTCAGGCTCTTCTGTGACCAGAATCTCTGGGACCTGGATGTTGGGCTGGCGTACCAGCTTGGGCTGCAGGGAGTGAGGCGGTCGGCTGTGCTGGGGTGTTGGCTGAGATGAGTACTGTGACAAGGGTTTGTCTTCTCCTTCCAAGCTGCTCACTTGCTCGATAGAGTCAGACTTCTCAAAGGAGCTCGTATGCTGGATGACAGAGATCTCCTTTGAGGTTGTTCTTCTCTCTTTGCCCTCCGCACTCGAAGCCGGTTTGGTATTCCTGGAATGAAAGCTGGCACTGACATCAGAAGGTGCGGATTTACCCGGATCTGCTGGTGACTTAATGGATTCACGGGTTAGGTTTAAAGTGACATCAGATGATGCTGGGTTTGCAAACTGAGTCCCTGGCCCAGTACTGGAGGAGGGAGTGTCAGACAACTCGAAAGCTGGAGGCTCCTCATCATCACCGAGACTCTTTTCCTTTCGTCTTTTTCGGAGCGGGGTGAGCTCCAAACTGCTCCCTAGCTTGTAATGCATCATCTGGGGCCATGTGTCAGGATCCGCAACACTTTTCTCAGTCTCTGAAGAGGTATGGGAAGTGGAAGAACGAGGCTTTGAGAGCTGCAGTTCTGAACAGTAGTATTTCTTATGGGCTTCATAATTGTCCCTTTTCTTATACCGAGCACCGCATACGTTACACTCGTACATGAACCCTTTAACTTTCGGACCCTTCCGTGACTTTTTGGTAAGATCGCTTTCCTTGGTTTCAGGCTCCTCAGGAGGTTTGGAAACAGTTTCTTTGTTCACAGGGCTAACCTCCTCTGAGACGTATTCTACGCCCAAAGGTAGCTCAATAGCTGGTTGTCGTTTTAGCATGCGAGGATGGGAAGAAAACGCTTGACTGCGGCTTAAGACTTCAGGCTCCATGATGTGATCATCAAATGAATAGCTACCTCTAAAGGTGTGTGGGGAGCTTATAGTGCATGCAGCAGAAGGCATTGAGTGGCTTCTTAGGAGAGGCACTGTCTCTGTGGCACTGTGGGATTGCTGAAGTGACAACAATGATTGTTCAGGCTTAATTTTTTCACTGTGGGATGTCAACACTTTTGATGCATCCAACTGGCTACTGGAACCAGACTTGATATCAAACTGAAACGGTTCTCTATATACACCAGACTTTGGAGATTCAATGCTGCTACGTCTAGATAAAGAGCTTCTTCTAGGCTTAACACTATCTATTTCACTGGTATCTACAACAGCTTCATTAATTGTAATTAGCTTAGTGATGTGTTCAATAACCTGTGTTCTAGGCACAGATAATGGTACCATACTAGGTTTCTCTTCAGTAGACAGGTGCGGAAACCCCTGGGTTGTGTTTGCAGCTAATGCTGCAGTCCTTTGCCCAATTCTACCACATTTCCCAAAAATAATTTCTGCATAAGATTTTGCATTAGTATTTGGTGGGCTGATCTGCTGCTCTGCACTTTCTGATCTTGAGAAGTAGCCCGACTCAGTACTCCCTTTGCTCCCAGGGCTCAGGAAAGCTTGCTCATCTATGACCTTCTTCCGTTCGCTTAAGCGGAGTGCAAGCTTCTGCTTTATAGTATGGGTATCTTCAGATTTATGGCTCAGAGCATGGTCTGACGATGGCTCCACAAACTGGGTGCTGTCCTCAAGAGACTGAGACATACTGGAATGAGACAACGAACACCGGTCGTGGCTGGAGCCTTGGCTCCCTCCACTCAGCAAACTACTGGACAACAGGGTGTGCTTCTGCCTGGGTGAGAGCTCTACCGAATGGCCTGACATCGCAGCCGTTTCCTCCTCAGAATCTGTGCTTTCTCCTTCTGTTGGCTCTTCAAAGTCCTCCCCGCCAATCCTTTCCATTTCCAAGCTTGATGGATACATCTCTGCTCCGATCCCTGAGGCCAGTCCAGCTTTTATTCGATGAGCATGAGATTTCCTATGTTTATACAAATTGCTCTTAGTCTTAAAAGAAAAGCCACATGGAATGCAAGGGTATGGCCTCTCACCCGTGTGTGACCTGATATGTTTTTGGAGCACACTTGGCTTCGCACAAGGCCTGCTGCAGTACTGGCAAATATATTTGCCTGGCTTCTGAGGTTTCTTTTCCTTCTTGTGCACTTCCTCAGCTTGTTTTAAGGAAACCTGTGAAGGGCGAGGGATATAGACCTTTTGAACGGACGGCATGTCCTCTCCAGGAATGATTGGTGAATGGGAAGGTAAGAGCTGGCTGTGGTGAGAATGAAGCCCAGGTGATGAAAAGGAGCCAGAGGGACCTGGTCTTACTGGATCAACTAGCTGCCACGTGGGACCTTCAAGGACATGCTCTGGTTTCCCAGGAGACATAAATGCTGGTGACAGTGCGTGCTGCTGAAGCTGTGAAACGTGGGGAGGATGTTCAAAAGAGGAAGGCTTAGGTTGCTTCTGATGTCCAGTCTTCTCCTGAGACTCCTCTCTTGGAATCGACAAAGAACCAGAAAAGTGCTGCTGCGATATGATATCTCGGAGAGGGGTTCCTTGCGAAGAAGCAGAGCTGCCCTGGTACGTAGCTGTGGACGAAATACTGGCTTGGAAAGCCTCTCCTTTGGGAAGCCTCTTTCTTGGACTTTCCTCAGCTTTTTTTGTGCTCTTCTGGCTTTGTTCAGGATCCATGACCTTAAAAGGGTCTTTGAATGCTATTTCGGGAAGGTTTTGGCAGGCTTCATTTACGAATAATAAAGGTCTCTTCTGTAGATTCCCTGTTTTGCCTGCATTTGCTACGAAGCTGGAGCCGCCAGGAGATGGTTGTTGATTTAAGATTTTACTAAAGTGTCACTAGTTGCTATTTGATTCAAAAAAAAAATGTTTCAAGGTCAATAAAGTTCACATTGGTAACACATGACAAACTACTTCAAAGAGAGAAAACTTTCCAAAACTTTTAGTCCAAATATTTTCCTTGTGAACTTGGTTAAGGCTTTAAACCTTGCCATTTTATTTCAGTTGACAGTGGCAAGCCTTCAAAGTCAAGATGCAACCCACAATGTGTCTCTTGTTTGTTATGCAAACCTTTGAAAACTTGAGACTTTAGTGCTCATCTCATAATGATCTTTTTTTCCTGTGCAAGGAAAATAACACTGAACGGTGTATGTCCCCCTGTGTCTTCCTTCTGTTCCACTTTTGAGTTCAAAAGCCTTGGAAAAGTATTTCCCACATTTCTGTAATTACATCCAAAAGAAAACAAACAGAAAAAATTACTTTAGCTTTTGTATTTAAGTAATTAAATGCTGCTATTCCTATAGAGAATAACAGTAAATATTTTGCACAAAAGTAATTCAGAATAACTGACTGAATGTCTACCATTCACGAGACATTACTTTTAATGGTAATCTAAATATAAATTGTACTAAGTCAAACCTCAGGGACTCATGCTCAGTTTAATGCACACATAACCTGGCTCTGTAGCAGTAACAAAAGACAGTAACCTGAAACACAGACAGTTTTGAAAAATGTATAAAATGGTTTCAAACTTGAATTCCTTCTAATCTCCTGCAAACTTTTATGGTTTTACAATTTTTATAATTATATTTCCCTTCCAAACAGACTACACAGTAAAGCTGACTAAATACAAAGCACTGCCTAATGCAGCACATACATTCACTGACAAATAAAAAGCAAATCTTTTCTGTATAAAATCCGCTCTTAAGCTTGCAGTAATCTTCAGTGTCATTTACAAGAATAGCAGGTAAAGAGAAAGCACACACACTCTTTTACTGAAATGTTGCCTCTTTAATTTCCTGCCTTTTGTTACCAAACAATGGTGCAAATCCAACTTCTAAAGCATGCATGTATTTCATACAGGCGGGATGTCGAAATTGGCTGTCTGTAAAGGGGAACCCTTCTTACAATGAATTTGAATGGGAGGCTCTATTAAACCTACCACCCTTGTCAGCAAATACAGCTATTAATGAGACACTTGGGGAGGAAATACTCCGATTCCACTGAAATAAGACAGCATCACCAAGAGATGGAATAGAAAATGGGTGGAATACTCCTAAGGAAAATAAAGATGGTGCTTTTAAGTGAAGGAAATTGATACATATAATTTACAATGAGAAAAGAACTAGCTTCCTTCTTTACGAAGCTATTAGCCTTAGGGTGCAGTGCGTTGGTTTAATTATGGGAAATTGCTCAAAGCCCTGCTGCTTTGATCTTGCCCCATGCAGGGGGAGGGTGCATGGCTGGGGCTGAAGTGTAAACCCGGCAAAACAGGGAAGCACAGGGGACTGAGATTTTAGGTGCACAATGGCCTGACTTCATGTTGAGGAGCAACAGTGAAGAGCCAGCAGAAGAGGTTGGTTGTGTTCAACATGAAGTCCTCCAAGGATTACCCACTCCTTATTCATTCCTACAACCCTGTGGACTCTCCACATTCAATGAGAAAAGAGAGACATGGAGTGTAAGGTAACTTAGTTTAATTTAGCAGAGTCTGAAGATATGATAACACCCTAGGACACATCATGACCAACTAGACTTTACAAAAGTGGTTAAAAACTGTCTATTCTTTGGATAGGATTGATTTCACCTAACCTTAGATGGCCACAAGTCAGAGTTCAAGTCCTTAGACATGACTCCCTATACTATCACTAAGAGACGCAGGTGCCAATGAGGGACCCAGCGAGGGCAATGCATCCCACATTAAGGTCTCAGTTCAGTGAGATTATTTGCTCTGAGATGTCATCTCTTATTGACTGGATTAGTGGCTTACTTGGCCACCTGTGACACCCACATTTTAGGTAAATATACAGAAAATCAGTCCTATCTTTAAACTTCACCTTCCTTTTCCCCAAATATAGGCTCTGCTCCCCTCCAGCATGAGCTTCACATCTTCCCAGGACCTGCAGAGCACCTAAACTTGTCCCAACTTGTTAAGAATGGTGCCTCATGTTTATGGGCTCATTGCTATGAGAGTAATTCATTACATTTTGAACCCCCTTTTTAGAGAGTGCTGGCTCCTTGATGCTGACTAACACTGACCGTGGTCTGGGCTAGACTTAGACCACTGTACTTATAGCACAGAACTTACTCAAGATCAAAGACAATTGTGGAGCTGATTTATCATGTTGATTTTTGCCCAAGATGCTGTTCTTTGCCCCACTCATGACACACAGAGGATATTAATTTGGTAAAGTGGATTTAAGCAGAGACTTTTTCAGCAAGCGCAAAGTGAACACTGCCTCCCACAAACTCAAGCACTCACATTTAAGAACTGCCAACTCAAGAATGCCTGAAAAACATTTTAATACTGTGTCTTCTCCTATAGGCTTCATATCCACTACTAAGTGTATAATAATTAGGGTTGTGAGGAAGCTTCCTGAGATGATTCAGTATCATCCCAAACGTTCAGACCATCCTCGGCCTCCTCTGATGAACACATGGGCCCCAGCTGATTTTGTTAGAAGCTCTGCAGAAAAGTTAACATTTAAAGAATTGGTCAACAAACAAGCACACCTGCTGCCTACAGCAGTGAGCACAGCCATTCTGGGGCAATTCAGGCTACTTTCTACATATTTTTTCCATTACTGGAAATGACCCCTGGAATGGCAATGGCAAAAGATAATCCTCCTAGCTGGATGCAGTTACTCCAGACTGATACCTCTCACAAGGAAAATTCAACAGTGCAAAATAAAGTGGTGGAAAAAATTAAGTCCACCCAGCTAAAAATTGTAGGAGGGTTTCTCCCCTATGAACTTGGAGGCATGGTAGAGGAAGGGAATGAGAGCTCCCAAAAAGCTGGCTGCAGATGCCTAACACTATTCTGCCCAGCTCAGATACAACCTAGAGTAGCTAAGGAGCATCTCGCTGCATTACATCAGATAAGAGATCTTGTTCCTGCTCCTCTCTCTTTTGCCTGATGCATCCCTCCAGCTGGCAGAGACAAGGGGCCTGGCACGAGTCAGCCCTCCACAGAGCTCCTCTGCACACAGACAGCTTCCGACTGGCTCCTTCTGGAAATGCAATGGGACTAACGCGGGTGGGAAAACTGACTCTTGTTTTATCTTCCTCATTTTCCTTCCAGTTTCTATTCTCTTCACCTCGCTCCAAATCTATCTTCAGACTTCAGCCTTTTAATATTCATTACACTTTCCCAATTCCCCCTTTTTCCTCAGAAAAGGCACATCTGTTGCTTTTACTTTCATCTCCTCCTCCTCATGACCCAAGTAGCTTCTTCTCTTTGTCACGTGTTATGCCTCTACTATTTTTGCTTATCACTTTCACTTAGCATGTATTCTGCACTGTGTTCTCTGTAGAATAGCACAACAGCAGCTAACGCACAGCACGGCAGTGCATGGCATTGGCACAACATCAGCAACTCTTTAAGAAAAAAGTCACATGGATTTTATGGCACATGGTTTCCAGATGCTAACATTGCATGTCTGTGGCCAAATCCAAAGTACAGGCACTAAAACTGGGGATTCCAGCTATTATTTCTATTCAAACATAATTTCTTAGGGTTTTACTTGAAATGCAATGGAGCGAACATGAACAGAAATGCCTGTTTTATTTGCAATGATGGAAACAAAGGCTGCCACCCTGATGAAAGAAATCAATGATAGAATTCCTTCTGATTTTAATGGGACCAGAATTTTACCCTAAAGCCTGAGATAAAATGCTTAGAAACGCTCTTTTAGACAATCACAACTGTTGGTATTTTGAATTACCTTATTACAGCTGAAATGAATTCCTGCAAAGAGGCCCAGGCACAGTCTCTCCCAATCCTAAACTTCATCTAAGTCTTCCTAAAGGGTTTGAGAAACCAGTGTCAAGCCTTAGGTTGGCCCCTCAGTGCCTGGGATTATCACCACATACATGCAGCCATGCACCCAAACAAGCTCTTTACCATTGGATTTGGGATTGAGACCCCCCATAAGTGGGAAGAGAAATGCTGCAGGTTGCACGTGACACCTGAGCTCCAGGTGGGAACATCACTCAAAAGACATTTGAAGGCATCAGGCCTTTCTCTACGTTGTGGTTGGCCTCCAGAATTCATTCCTTTCAAGTGACATGTGGAAAACTGCAGTGCTTGGCTTTCTGTCTCTTGTCTTTTGTTTCCAGGACACTGAAACATCTCGTTACAGTGTATCCTTAAAACCCCGTTGGTGGCAAAACTCTGCTGTTTGCAATATTCAAGCAGATGAAAGGATTTTCTCTGCTGTTTGGTCCTGTCCCAGCCAGATTGAGATCCAGTGTGATTAGTGGGAAGCTATTACAACTCTGCCTTTTCTATACTATTCCAACCATAACAGCATTTTCTTCTATACACCAAATTTTAGCCTGTTTCTAAGGATGCCAGGCTTATGTGAGAATGCCTGGTGTGCTAGTAGAAAATCCGCCTGTTTATTCCTTGTGATAGCTTTTCAGCCATTTGGCCAATTTTAACCAAATTTAACCAATGACCAACATATTTGACATATGCTAAATATATTTTAAAATCTTACAAGTTTTGTGAAAGTGAGTGAACTAGGCAAAGCACAAGTTCCTACTTCTGCTCCTCTGAGGGACAGATACAGCTCCCTTCTTACTGGCAGCCACTAAAATGTCCTGTCTACGGAAAAGTCACATTCAGCATTTACCCCTTTACAGTCTACAGATGAATCAGTCTGAAGAGACACATCTGTGGGAAAACAGATCCCTGTTTTCAGTAGCCCACAATGTTCCTCAGTTCTTACAAAAAACCTGCATGTCCATGCTTTATAAAAGCAGATAAGGTGATGGGCAAAGCACAGGGTGGTAAGGCATTCTGCTACCTGGAGATCATGGTCTTTGCAACTAGAACCCAACTGTAGCTTTGAACAAAAGGGCAGATGCCACCTTAGACATTTAAACTGATTTATGACGGAGAGCGATTTACAATGCAGGCAGCGGGCAGCAGTAGTAGATCTCCTGTCATTACCTCTTGTAACCAGACTCAGTAATATAAAATTCTACTGCAGCACTGGGAGGACTTGCCAGGCAAAATTTTCTCAAATATATTGAAGAAAAAGCAAAGTAAACCAGACAAACAGAAAAGCAATTCCTGTCCCCAGGTTGAGGCCACTGCAAAGGGCAATGCACACATCCAGGATAAGTCACTAGGGAAAAAACAAAGATTACTTACAGTGGACTTGGTAGTCTGTAATTTTGACGGTGTCTCTCTTTTGTTTGCCCACGATTTAATTCAGTCTGTAAAAGAAACAGCACATTGGAATCGTAATGCGCGTTTATTAAAATGCCATCTCAGCAGTGAGCACGCAGGACTTGCATCAGGTGCCCTGATGGAGAGGATTGCTTGGTAACCGAAACAGTACACAAACTCAGTCCCAACAGCTGGAGAAGCCCTTGGTGACTGCATTCACCTCCTTCAGCACATTTACCCTGATGGTGACGTGCATGCTCGTAGAAAACACGCTGCCATGGGGTATTCCTCCTCCTGGATGAGGCTGCAAGGGAAACCACCGTCCCATGTCCCAGCTTACTGTCCCAGCCCCATCACCAGTGTGGTGTATTTTTGTCTTTCCAGATAGGGCTGGCCCACCCTGCAGCCAGGAGCACAGCGGTCACGAGTCAAAGAGAGGAGAAACAAATGGGACCTTCACCCTGCAGCTCTATGTGATGGTGGAGAGGGGAGCACACCCTGGGTCCTGCTCCCACCTTCAGCGCAGCACTCGGAGTTGTGCTCTGTGGGTGAAGAGCTGTGGGCTGGACAGACTCACTGCTGAACTTCGTGCATCAAGAGACCATGGGGTCACACAGCTATCTCTTGCTCATACCCAGGGTCGATGAATGGTTTGGACCCAGCAATGAGCTATTTCCACAAGCCACAATTTATCCATCTGTGAGTCCCAATGATGTGCTGTGTCACATAACACAGAAAATAAATGCTGCCACAAGCAGCTTACACACTAAGAGAGGAAAGAGGGGATGTGCTCACAGGCAGAGGTGAGATGGATGTGAGCAAAGCAGGGAGATGCACATGGGCATTGCTGCAGAAAGAGGTGTACAGCAGTAGTTAATGCTGATGGGCTCTGCAAAAGCTCCTAATGTCCCTGTGCCCATTGCTAGCCCACAGAGCATCATCAGGTCCATGGTGCCTGCTCTGGACAGCCAGTCCTCAGGCCACCCTCTGAGTAAGAAATTCCCAAACCACTGCCAACAATGGCATCAAGCCAATTATGAGAGCAGCTTCTAGACTGAAGGGGCTAAGTTGTGGGGCTCTTCAGTCCTCCTCCCCTCTTCCCCAAGGCACCATGAACAAGCAGCTCTCCTCTTTCCTCTCCAACATCTGCTTCTGCTGGAGAAAGGAGGACTCTGCTCTAACAGGAGCTGAAGTTCTTCTGAGTGGGCATGTGCAGCTAACATGGGCCAAGAACAGCCCTGTGCACGGGGGCAAGGGGACCTCCATGCTGACTCCCAGCTCACCTTCCCCCCATGCTCTGGGGTGAGTGCTGTTTCCCTAAGTGGGTACAGCTGATTGAAAAAGTAGTGACAGAAAGAAAAAGCACATCCTCCATTGCTCAGAGCAACACTTAGGACTGGCAAAAGATCTCTCCCTCTGTGCTCCTCCAGCTCAATGATAAAACAAGTTGTATCCATACGAAGTGTGAATTTCGCTCAGGCAGTTCATATCATCTGCAGCCCCCTCCCC
Source organism: Haliaeetus leucocephalus (assembly GCF_000737465.1). NCBI lineage: Eukaryota > Metazoa > Chordata > Aves > Accipitriformes > Accipitridae > Haliaeetus > Haliaeetus leucocephalus. Next base: position 7,010,424 of record NW_010972953.1, on the reverse strand, counting down.
TCTAACCCTGCTTCCAGCGGGTGTCCCACGCCATACTTACCCCACCGCATGCCCCCGGTCCGCTGGCAGAGCGGGGCGAGGAGGCAAAGCATGGAGGGGAAGGGACAAGAGCCATGGGGGGAAAGGCTGCAGGCATGAAAGGGCTGCCCAGCGCTGTCAGTGAGAACGGAGTGTACGATTACAAAGGTACGGGATGGCTGTCCCAGGGAAGAACCCACCGTGGTGCAGGCGAGCAGGAAGGGCAGCTCAGCGGGAGGCTGGACGTGCTCCCCAGGGGAAGCCGATTGCTCGATGTGTCTGAACTTCACCGCTGCCCGAGCCGCTCAGTGCATTCAAATCCTGCCCGGCTGAAATACACCTGCCAGATCTCCCTTCTGTCCAGGGGCAGACGCACAGAGCAAGTTTTATTCTTTCTCATTGGCAGCTGATTGTTAGAAAATAAATAATTTCTTAAAATAAGGATTTTTTTTTCCTTCTTTCTTTTCTTGTTTAGGAAGCAGCAGGTTTTTGTTTTAAAGCTACAAACTCAGGCATCTACCAACACGATTCACATGTTTGATTCTTAAACCAATTTCACACGTGCAACATCTGCCGAGTTGCTGTGGACTTGCCGAGGGGAGAAGGCAATCCAGTGCTAAACTCAAGTGACTTGGGTTCAATTCCCACTTCGGTTACACATTTCCTGTGTGAAACTGGGCAAGTCATATCATCTACGGTCCACATTAGTCCCCATTTCTAAAACGGGGATACTTCCTTATTTCACAGATGTGTTGTGAGTCATCCATTAATGTCTGTGAGGCCCTCAGATACTACGGGAAGGGAGAGACCCACAGAGATAAACAGGGATCCATATAACTAGAAACAGACGGGAAGACATCCAGGAGACTTTCTGTGCTCATGAAAAACTGTAGGATTGAATGCTGTGCTTATTAACTTTTACTTACACCCCACATGGTTTCAGCAGCTTCCCTCCTCACCTTTCCAGGCAACAAAGGGCACTGGTACCTGCACCATGAAGAAGGCAGACAACTAAAAGCAACTCTGCATTTTGCCAACAAGGCATGTGCAAAGGATTAATCTGTTTTCATAACATAAAACAGTTTTTCCAGAAAAGCATTTGAGTCGGAACAGAGTAATTATTGCAAAATCTGCATATTTTAGAGCTAAATATTCCCAGAAATATCACCATTGAAACTAGAAGGAAAAAAAAAAGCAACAAGCCCTGTGCAGCCTGGCAAGCATCACCACCAGAAACCCAGAGATGGAGCAAGGCTCTCTGCACCACAAACCCAGATATGGCAAAAGGCAGCTGAGAGCTCCCTTCCTCCTGGTCACACTCGAAAAACGCAGAAGACACAGCAGTTTCATGCTACCTTAGAGCCCAATACTCAGCTCTGCCCCATCCAATGCAAACCTCTGGTATGGTTTTAAGGCAGACCCAGCTCTTGCACAGAGTCTTGCCTGTGCTGCCTGGACCAGCTCACGGCTGCTCCATTTCCACCATTAAGCACAACTGGGAAGTCAGGCTCCTGCAGACAGGAAGGGCATGACAATATACCACTCTCATATTCCAGAGGGTTTGTTGGGGTTTTTTTTACATTTGTAATGAAACCAATCCTGTTTTCTTGCAAACAACACTCAAGAAAACCAAGTTCTCTTGCAATGTTTAAGATGACCCTCAAGAACCATTCAATACTTGTGACTGAAGAGGGATTACGTGCATCACCATCACATCTCCTCCAGAAGATTGTAAAAAATCTCTGCTGCTTTCACTTCTCACACACTTACTGGCGCAAGAAAGTCATTAGTAAACTAATATTTTGAAACTACTGCTGCATAATGATTCTTTCAAAATTAATCTGAATTGAACGCTCCAGACCTGCCAAACCTAGAGTGGGAAGCCAGCTATCGGTGAGATGGCGATTCTTTCCAAGTTAATGTGTCTTGCATACAGCTAAAGCAGCAATTGCCTTTCCCCGATAGTATGTTCCCCCTGCTGAGACTTATGGTTAAACTCATGTATTGAGAAACCTTCCAAAACGTTTCTACATAGTTTCAAACCACAGGAGTGAAAAAAAAGAAAGGGACAACTACAGTTCAGATGGAGTTTATGATTTCTGCTCAATCGCGTAATTGTAGGGTGAATCAGTGGGGAATGAGGTTTTAGTCAATACCACAGCCCCTGGTCTCATGGCCAGCAGTCTTTGTAGAGATCAGCTGAAAACGGTTTCCCTTGACCCTCCCCTGACTTATCGATGAACCTCGCCTCAGAGACTGCCTTGATTTTCTTCCATGGATAGCACACAGCCATGTCTGGACAGTCTTGCTGAGCACAAGAGTCGCTGCACACTGGGTGCTCACTTCTCCATTTGCCTTGTGCAAAAGCCAACCAGCCAATGGATAGTGGAGGTATGATGCAAAACCCAGGCAGATATAGGGATTGTCTCGCATTATTTTGCTGTTTGAGAAGCAGAATGTTGCTTCAAGATGAAGCTTGTCCTTCTGCAGAGAGTACACACAAAGCCTAGACACTGAGACGGAGTGAATTTCTTCCATGTCACAGGCCCTCAGGGTCGGAAAATCGATCCTGGTTCCTTTTATTTACTGGTAAAAGAGTAGGCACAGTTGCTCTGAAGTTGGAGTGTGGAGGTTTGTATCTGCAGCTAGTCACTACCCTGCTTCTCCTGCCCTGAGGAACTGACTCCCCTCACTGTCTGGTGAACTCAAAGGTTGGGACGGAGCAGAAGGAAGCGCACTACGGGAAGTTGAACAAAGAGAGATGAACCACGATGGAGGTCAGTCTGCCAAAATGTTAAGAAGCAGATAACAGGCCAACTTTCAGACATCATACTCAATGTTGTCTCATAGCATGGGGCTCCAGTTTGAAAAGACCTGTAAGCAGCCGCTGGGACAAGGAGGGGGTCCCAGCCAGACCCATTGCACCCTTGCAGCCAGGGTGGTCTGCAGACCTGCAGCAAGTCAGACAGAGCACAGGTCACAAAGCTGCCGTTTTGCATGCGTAGGAGTCTGGGCTCACTGCACACATCTTGTCAAGCCCTATGCAAATACATACCAGACCCAGAACTCCACTGTGCTGCAAGCAGAGTACATCATCTGTATTTGAGAACCAAAATTAATATCATGGTAACACAGCAGTGATTTTAGCACTCTGTGAAAAATGGACCTCAAATCATCTACCAAAATGGAAACAAGTTTGTCCCAGAACTTTTCATATTTCCTTTTACCCTGCAATGATACACAGCAAGTCCCATGTCCTGGCTCCTATTCACACACCTGGACTGTGCTGTCCTTAAGGGACCAATTTGGAACCTCTTCTCTCGTTGACTTCAGCAGAACAATTAATGGAGTAAAGGTTTACCCAGCAGGCAAGTCTGCAGCTACGTAAATTAGATGGTCAGTTAATCACTATGCAAAACAGTACTGAATGGCAGAAAAAAGACAGCAGCAGCAAGGAAATCATGACTGTGTGTAATAATGAGATTAATTCCCATTTCTTGTATTCAGTGTTTTATACACACAGATTTTACCACCCATGATAACACATGACCACACACCAGACTACATAACTCTTATATCATTTTGCTTCGTTAAGTACAGAGAGAAAGCTCTGTGAAAAGGTTGTAACTGTGTTCTTTTCAGACTGGAGCTAGTAATAACTCGTTTAGCCTTCCACAGCTCTCCACAGCAGGGGTAACGCCAGGGACAAGCCTGCATGTCCTAGCTTCTTGCATGACGCTCACCGGCTGAATTAATATATTTTCCTTTCCAGTTTATCTTGCATTTCATGGGCTTCCTGAGAGTAGTATTCCTCTCAGGCTTCACCAAAGAAAAAAAATTTGGAAAAAAAAAAAAACCCAACCAACAAGTGTCATGGGCTTGTTAGCTGTATTGTTTAACTCAGCCTCTGGTTTTCTAACAGTTGGTTACTGTAGGAGTCGAAATCATTCCACAATAGGGAAAATGAGGAATTTTGGTGTATTTCATTAATAGAAGAAGAGAGCGCTACTTGTGGCTAATTGCAGAAGTGACCAGAAACAAAGCACTGATGGAGTGTTTAGGCAGCGAGGCGCTGCCTTGACCAAGTGCTAGTATGGGCTGCGTACCATCCTGCCCCATGGAGAACTCATCCTTCTGCCATAGTCCAGACGAGTTTGCCCTAAAGATGTACTTGCAGGACACAGATGGGTCAGTGATGTTGCCTGCAGGGCACAGCAGGTTTGTAGGACTGAACAAACCAAATGAGGAATTTGAAGACAAAGAAAACAATAAAAAGAAACTTTTAACATGCAAATTCCATCTCTGCTCCTTGATAATTTTACTCTGCAAGCTATTACACAAACTGCTTTTTGTCTCATTAACAATAAAGCAGAAGCAATTAAGCAAAATGCAATAAAACTTAAGCAAAATAAAATTAAAACAGACTCCAAGATTATTGTATCATCTCACTAAAATGACAAAGTGACCTTTCAAGCTGACATCACAAAAAGCTGCCAGTTTGCTTTGAATACAGAAGCAAGGAGAAGAAATGCTACAGAAAACGTCTCTATGCAAACAACATCTCTCACTGGGACTGTAGGTCGCTGGTGGCTGTGAGCTGCATTATCATTCATCCCCATGCAGAATTACAGTCCAAGCCCACAATAAGGCTCCCTCTCTTTATACAGGCATAGCAAAATGGGGCAATGAAGCATCCACTCCTGAATACATTTGCACCTTTGTGTATATCTACATATACGTCAAACTATGCAACAACACACAATGCTCAATCAACTCATTGCTTTAATTGTCAAAACAGAAACAACTGCTGAGGTTTTACCAGTTTTGGTTTGCCATCCTTTCAATGTCAGCATATACATACACCCAAACTGACGCCCTTTCGTCCAATGACTCAATTTTTTTTCCTGATGAATTGATTTGTGCAAGATTACACAGGAGTTTCAATTTTCCAACCTTCAGATACACAACAGATCTGAAAAAAACAGGTATTCTTTAAGCAACATGTTCCTGAGATGGTAGAACTGGGCTGCAAAGTGCCTTGTAAATGCACTGTCCCCCAGCCCCCAGCCTGCAAGGGGAGCAGCTCAGAGGTGGCAAACAGAAACCCTGACCTAACACCTGAAGACAACACGATGGTCTGCCTCGTGATCCAGCCACCTCCACCCACCCTCACCCTCACTGCACACGCACTTCCAAGGCCCTGCAGACAGAAGGGCATCTTGCCGTTGGTTTCTGTAATCCATTGCTGTTAGCAGAGGAAGATGTTCTGACAGCTGCTACTGGCTGACACACGGGAAACAAACCAGAAACCAGCCAAGCTGGAAGCAGGAGCAGCTACTGCCCGAGCCAAGGCTCTGCCGTTGGCAGTTGTAGCATCTCGCATCCTGTCTGGATGGGACAGAGAGGGACCTCTGCCATAATTCACCAATGGGTGGCAGGTTCCTTTCTGTAATATATTACTGGCAGCCCAAGTCTGGTGTTCATACTTTGTTTTGGCTAGCCCATACATACTTACTTTTTTTTTTTCTTTTAATGTTTTCTGGTTTATACTTCAAAAAAAATAAATCATTAAATATCTATGGGTTTTTGTCATTTCCCTCTCTGAGAAAACAAAGTAAATTTACAGGTCTTTAGCAAACGCTTGGAACATGCCAAGGGCTGCATCCTTCCAGAGTTTAAATGCCAGTCACTGGTAAAGGTGAGAAGCATTTGAAAGGCAGCCAGGAAAATCTGGAGTATCACATTCGACATGTACAATACTGAAATAAGCCAAAAGCATGCAGGCCACAACCTCCAGAGCTCCTCGCAGAGACGACTGACTGGCCTGCTCACCACAGCATTCTCCCACAGCTTCAGCAAAACTAACACACGCTCAGCAGAAAGTTTCCACAGAAAACATGAAAAGCTTTGCCCTCTCAGCTTGCTGATTTTTTTCTCTCTCCTCAAGGAAAGAAGAGAGGGATCAAGGCTGATAAAGTACCCCTGCCGTGAAGCTTGCCATTGCTCTGGCTTTAGAAAACACGGTGCTGACACAGGACCAAAGCTGAGGAGCTCACTGCTGAATCAACCCCACAGCTCTGCCTTGCTAAGCCATCGTCCCAGGGAGCTGCAAGCACAGAAGGGAGGAGACAAGAGGAAAGCACTGATCATACACAAAGGGAGCAGAAAGAAGTCACTTTTTCGCAGTAAACTGCAATATCAAGGCATGTCAGAATGAACCTATCTGTCCTTAATTCTAGACCCCTCCCCTCAGAAAAACCCAACCACAAAAGCCACCATAAAACAGAGCAAATGCACAGCCACACTGCACACCTGCATGACATCCCTGGTGATGGGAAGCAAACAGCAGTGGGCAACCTCCCCTGCCTGCCCAGCTTCAGTAAAGGTTGTGTGCTGCTGCCTCCAGCAAAAGGATTGAGTTATAAACCTGGTATAAGCACAAGAGCCAAACAGAGCCAAAGGATGGGAGTTTTGCATTGCAGGCTCTTGCTATTGGTTTTGTAACTCTGGTAGGAGCTCCGTCGGAGCAGACCCATTTCTCATGCCACCCAGAAGTCATGCTACTCCCATGCTACCCAGGGTGAGTTACCGGTCTGCATAACTGCAGTTCGCCCAGAGGCTCAGAGCCAGAAGAAAGCAGCTTTCTTCTCCATGTAGCAAAAAGCAAGCTTGTATTTTTTGCCTCGCTTCCCTGGATCAAGGCATACCGGGTGGGTAATCCCTGCTGCTGTGAAGAGTTTGCATCACTTCAGGTCATGACCTCACCGGATCTCACTGGCTACATCAGGATCTGGAAGACGCTGGTATTTTGCTAGAGGTCTGCAGGGAAATCCAGGCGGAGATTCAGCAGACGGTTTCCCTACCTGGGAGGAGCAGCTACATCAGTGCCCCCAGGCCAGGAGGTTGGCTGAAGTTTGTGATTGAAATCTGAGGACCGATCATTAAAGAGCCTATAAGCCCTTCTGGGCAACCACAGCCTGAAATTCCCACATTCTGTTGGACAGGAGGGTTTCCTTTCCTTGCTGCCCTGCAATACTGTGCAAGGTTGCTGCATGGTCTCGCCCAGCTGCCCTCTCTCCATGCACAGTATTCCAGCATCAGAAGTGATGCACTGAGTTAACCAAGTTCCTACGTGCTCTAATATCCAGTAAGGATAGAAGATACTATAGAAATATAAATACATTATTAATTCTCTGAAATAGGATGATGCAAAAGCAGGATCTAGATGGGGGAATTACTGCATCTGTCTGCAGCCCCTGACAAGAAAAAAAATAACCAGTAAGAGCTCTTCCAAAGTAGTGCATTACTTTCTGGACACAGCATCAATACACAATGCTGTATTATTCCTGTCTGTATGTTATTTAACCAAACACAAAGAGGAGATGCTGAAAGATTTCTGTTTAAGTGACAGTGAAAAAAACCCTGGAATCTCAGTGGAAAAAATTCAACAAGCAAACTTCCCCCACCGATTCAGGACCAAAGACAATGGAGTTTTTCCTATCGTCAATGAAAAGAAAGCCAGAAAGAGAAGAAAATGGTCCTTTTATTCCCTACAGCCAAAACCAGCTTCTGATCCTATCACCAGATTGGCAACCTCCTATTTACAGAAACAGTCTTGACTCGTTGGCAGCATACATTGAAATTCATTTATAGTTTGTCACATAACAGAAATGGTGAAAAAAAAAAAAAAAAGAAACCCATATTACACACATGAGCAAGTGCCTGCTTGTCCCCAATGCCACCCTCATCTTGAAAACTTCCTTGATAAAGACTGCTGTGTTTTTGTTACGTGGCGGGGGAATTGGTAGAAGAGTCAGTTTAATTAACACAACTTTTCTCAAGATAAATATTTTCTCAAACATTGCGGAGCTGCTGAAACACCATGCATTGGCAGCTGGGCAGATGGAAGCAGATCTACCAATGAACTCAGAACCAGCTGCAATAGATGGTGCAGCTCATTCAATTTCTCCTCTCCAGCAACATGCCTCAAACCTCACTTTGAAAGGATAATATATATATTGCAGATGTCTGTGCACACACACACATATATGTACATTAATGATTCCAAATTACAAGCTGCACAGCTCTTTGCAAACAGCTATGAAGGGTGTGAAGACACGTCACTATTGGAAGACCCTGGTGTTCCTCAGCCCAATGGCGTGGAGGTTCAGAGGGAAATGTCACGTTTTAGAGTTCTCATACTGCCAGTAAAGGCCAAGCCAAGTCACAAAAAGCAGAAATAATTTTAAATCAAGATATACATTTGTTTAACAGGAAAGAAAGAAAAAACATGACTGAGTTTGGAGGGAATGTTGTTAGCTTTGTAGGAAGAAAAGAATCAAGTCTGGACAGTGTTTGCTTCCTTGTCATCGCAAGCTCTACAAAACTCCCTTGTATGCACATACAAAAATACACCTTATGCCAGTGAAATGAAGGGGCATTTAATGAGAACCAGAATGTGTTTTGGTTAATTTCCAGGTGATTGGCCTCTTATTAACAGATACTTCTTGTAGATGAATGCAAATATTTATGTAGGAACCCCATCGGCTATATGTCCACCTATTCCTGTTTTTCCCCTCATAAACCTGTTCCTCGGAATCCACAGCACCAGCAGTCACTGGGGGAAGGAGACAAAACCCAGAGCAGGATTTTCCATGTCTTCACCACTCTCGACAGGATCTCCTCCGCACCAGAGAGTCTCAACTCTTTTAGATCCGATTGGATTAAAGTATCAATCAAAAATTCCCCATCCGCAACTCCTACACAGGGATGCAGCTAGACCAAATATTCGCTCTAGCATCTGCTGCTTCCAATGGACTGTTGTGGCTCTATTGAGAGCTAAGGTGGTTTTGGATAGGGAAGCTGCTCTCCACTTTGGTGGGACAGATTTACTGAGCGTATAGCAATGGGGCAAGACAAAGAACAATTCTTTACCAAAATGAAGACCTGGAGACTTCTGCCTGTGCCTGAGATATGACAGGCATTCCTAGTTTTAAAAACCAATTTAAAAACCAAGAAGCCTGGTGCTACCTTGTCCTTTTCTTGCTCTGAGTCTCCAGGCTGCTTCAGACAATGCTACTTCCTTACATTTTCCTTCCCCTTACCTCTGTTAAGGTTTGAAAGCTCCAAACAGGAACAAACCTCGGGATGCAGACCTGGCGTACAAAGCCATACAAGTCCACCACACCACCTAGTCTGACAGCTGTAGGTCATGCATGGACTTGGAGTGAAGGACAAGCAGGAGGAGCCACCCCAGAAGAATCTGCTCTATGAGACTTCCAGCTTCATCCCACTCCCAATCAACTGTGCAAAACCATCCAAACTTCACAGCATGGGAATGGCCTTGGTCTTCTTCGTTTGGGGCCACCTGAATACGTCAAAGGAAGAGCTAATGTGTGAGATTTCTCTTTGCTACATCCACCTGTTTACTATTGTAAGGCAGTTACTTAGACAACCTGGTATTCATGAGAAGCAACTCAAGTTTTGTGACTTTTATTAGTATTTCATTGGCCACTGAAATCTGTCCAGTGAAGGTACCTGCAGATGGAGCTGGTGAATTGAGACGTGACACTGAGAGTCACCATTTTTTGTCAAAAGCAGATGGGAAGTTACAGAACTTACCGCAAATCAAAGGGAAAGGGATCTTACGTATGGTCTAACCTTCTGGCAATATTTCAGCAGAAACTGTATATGCTGCTATCATATTCACAGACTGGATAATTTATCCTAACTTATCAAAGCTGTAAGCAAAATGACATCTTAATGTACATCAGGAGAATGAGACCAGTGACACAAACTCCACTTTCTAATCCTAATAGACTTATGGAATTTGCTTCTAATAGCTAATGAATTAAGAATCAACCAATTATGTGTACATTTATTATTATGCTTCTAATGAAATAAAGTGTGAGTTTCTGTTTAATTAGAAATGAGCTCACACTGGTGACCAGAGACACCTTTAAAACATCTTTGAGCACTTCACAACTGAGCTCATCAGGGCTTTGAGTTGGAATGGCATTAAGGAAATGATATGAAGGTCAAATATTAAAGATTTCAAGGCAAATAAATATTTTTCAAAGCCTGGTCCCAGAGCCCCAGCAAAGCAGGTGGATATATCTCTGTGCATAGTCATCCAAGAAATCTGAGATCATATTCCGTCTGCTTAGCACAGAGCTCAAGAGAAACTAGTTAGGCTTTAAAACGTTTATTTGGTGATATTTTTAAAAGAATTTAAATGTCTTCGGCAAGAAAAAATGGACAAAGATTTTCATTAACACTTCCAACCTGATTGTTTTCTTTAAAAGCAGGTTACCTTTTTCTAAGAAATTAAAATAACAGATCTTAAACCTGCAGAGAACCTAGATCCAGAAACTACTCATGTGCCTCGGCTGCTGATCCAAAAAGCCTCCTGCTTTGCAAAGCCTCAGGAGGAAGAATGCTTCAAAAAACCTCACCTAAGATGAAATCTCTAACTGATTAAACAGCTAAGAGATCACAAAAAACCCTCATTATTTTAATGCAAGCAAGAAATTCTTTGGTCAAAGACCACACTAGGTACACATCTGAACTTTAGATTAAGTGGCTACTTTAAAAATAACAACACTTAAAACCATCAAGTCGACATCTGCTGGCAAAACGGGTCTTCAGCCAGTGGTTCATCTCTCCTCCTGACTATGCCATAGCAGCATGAGAAATAACAAGAGAAGTTTATGAGAGTACTGACAACCCAATTTTTGTCCAGATGCTTTGGTTAGATCTAGTAATCCTCACATCTGGATTCACAATAGGCTCTCCTGGCGTATCCCAGAGTAGCAACAACTTTTTGCAAAATACCGTCTACAAAGCACAGCACTAAACCTCTAACCAGCAAGTCTTTATTTAAAGGGCTACTGAAAACAAGCCACAACTACCTCCACCTTAATATAAAGACCATGTCTATTATTCACTGCAAGCTATTTTTGCTGGGTCCACGGACAGACAACTGCCTGTTAAAACTACCCTGTACAGATGCACCAAGTGTTGTAACAAGACTTCTGTCTCTACCTTCCCCTCAACATGCAAAACAATGTTTGTAGACGAGGCAAGTCTGAAATTGCCTCCAGTCACTTTAGGAAAGGTTAAAAAAATATATTAAAAAAAAAAAAATCTATTAAGGGGCCAGCATTCCTGCTTTATGCCTGAGCATTAGCAGGCAAAAAAAGAGAATAGCTACAGGCCTTGACAGGAATGAAGCAGACCTTCATTTACTGGTGTAGGTCTGTTTTATGGCTGCTGTCTCTGCAGACACTACTCACTGGCTTTAGGCAGCAGATAGCAGAGACTGTCTTTTGTCTGCTCGGCAGCCGAACAGAACAGTTATGTCAGTACAAGCATAAAACAGTGGGGGACAGGTTCAAAAAAGGTGTTGGATGAGGTTTCTGCATGCCCCTAAACAGACGGCTCCAGTCACATCTTGTTAAGGAGGGGAACTCAGAGATCTCTCATTAATGTAACCAACAGCAAGGCTAGCGCTGGAGGAAGAGTTCTTGTCTTTAAATAGACCAGCTGATACAGTCGGAAACACCCAGACCAGCTTTCAGCCACACCAGCCCTGTTGCAGATCAATAATGCTACAACTTCTGCAAGAGCAAGTCATTAAAAGAAATGAGCAGCTCTCACGCCGCCAGGGTGGGAAAATGAGGTGCAGCAGTAGACGTGTCCCCCGTGGCGTGGTATAAAAGGGCAGGTAGCTACTAGACTGTCTGCTTTCTCTCCCGCTCACCCCTTGCTCAGCAAGTCAGTCTGCAAGATCAGTAATTCTCTCTGCACGTTTCCTTTCGGTTGCGATCACAGGCTCCGGGTGCCTGGGGCGTGCCCCGCAGCGGGGGGCAGGATGTGGTCCCACACCTCCTGTGCATGCTGGCTTACTGGTGCGCAACATACAGCACCCCAGTCACAGCCCAGCACTTGGAGGGCTCGGAAGCCCTGCAGAAAAACACGTCATGAAGGTTGCTTAGGTTTCCCCCCAACTCCTCCACCACCTCGGTAGCTGCCCACAAGCCGCCCAGGAGTTTCACTCCTCCACTTCCAGGCTGCAGCTAGTGAAGAGCACTTCTGTGCACGCCTCCCAACACGCTCGCTGCATCACCCATGGCTCCTCCATCATGCCGGGCTGCAGACCAGAAGGTGGTGCTGCAAGAGTGGTGGAGACGCAACCACCTGATCTGAGCCGGGGTCGAAGATGCTGAATCATCCTTCGAGCTTCGTAAAGCCTATCAGACCTGCTCACCCAAACCCAACAGGGTCCAAAGCTGAAGGAACCCAAGCAATTAATTGGCCATCTGGGTAGGAGCCCTTTTCTGAGGAACGTGAAATTACGACCTTGGGGTTTCTGCTTTGCAAAATTTTCCTCTTTGAGTCTTTTGCATTCATTCATGAACAACAGGACTGTGGGGGAGGAGAGCCATAAATATGGCCCTGCTCTGGTTGCAGAGAGAGGACACTTGGGCAGACAAGTAGAAATCTGACCACATACCCAAAAAGAGAGAAACATGCTTTCTCCCTCACTGCCTTTTTTTTTTTTTTTTTTTTGGTCCTTTTTTTTTCTCCTAAAAGTCAGTTTGGAAGATACTGTCCCTTCCCACAGCAAAAGTAAGTGGCATCCTTACAACCAAACCTGGAGTTTAAGAGAAGGATCCCAGAAATAAAAAAAAAAAGATCATCCAAAAAAGAGGGAAGTTCAAGCCTGGATGCAAAAGTGTTAAATTAAAAATACATGAACTGCATGACAATTGCACAAGAGCTTGTTTGTTTTCACCGTGAGCTTCTGCACAGCTCACGAACCAAATACTATGGCCTGCGGGGGCTCCATAGGCTATTCTGTGATGCCAAGTCCTAAAGCAATGAACTGGTGTGCAGTTAGTCCAGCATTTGTTTGGGGAATTCCTATTCTTAGCCCTAGACTGAAGAGCAAACAACATTCATGCTCACATTTATGGGGCACTACACATAGAGAATTTCAGGAAAACAATTATACTGTAGTCAAGGCCCTTGATTTTTTGGAATAAACATTTCCAGCAAGATTAAAAGCTTAATTTTCAAAATGTGATGCCACAATCTCACATGGTCTTCAGAGATCCTCAAATGTTAAGACCAGAAGACAGCATGATAAATGATAAAGCCTGACCTCCTGCTAAACAGAGGCTGCAGAACCTGTCAGACATTTCTGCATCAAGCTCATTCCTTGTCCTTGAGCCTCAATGTCTCTTATGCACATAGAAAACAGTCTTGATTTAAAGACTACAAATGGTGGTAGAAGAAGCAGTTCTCAGTTAAGATGTTCCAGTGATTGATTTCTTCTCTGCTAAGATTCTGTTCCTTTTTTCTAGGCTTACTTTGTCTAGCTTCATTGCCCAAACCCTGCATCTACAAAATTAAATACTGGACTTTTTTTTGTTGTTTTTGCTCTTCGAGGAGAAATACCCTGACGATCACAAGCCAAGAACAGATCTTTGTGGGCCCTTCCTAAAACCAGCCATATATGTTGTAATTCCCCACCTACAATTACTACTTGAGACCTATTTGGGGTAAGAGAAACATACTTTAAATTTTAGACCTTACACAAACCAAAACATAGAGAATTCTTGGAAACATGCTTCTTTTTCAATCAGCCTTCTATACATCTTACACAAACTTTCTAGCTGCAACTGGTTTTGCGGTCTGCAGAGGCTGACTGTGACACTGTGGAACGACTTTTGATGAGCAGCAATGGTCAGGAGCCAGAAACCATCATAATTTTCTCTGGTCATAGAGACCCTATGGTGCTGAAGGTCAAAGTGAAAAAAAAAAAAAAAAGAGGTATTTCTATTCTTTGCAAACTAGTTGACATTCCAGTACCCCCATCTGGCTATCCGCCAATGGCAAAATTTGTATTTTTTTTTCTGTAGCACCAAGATTTTTAAAATGTTATTCTTAAATACTGTAAACAAGAAAAAAAAAAGATTTTTTTTTTTTCTTAGCAACTGCAGGGCTTAATAATCACAGAGTGCATAGTACCCGAGACTCAAAGTTCAACACAAGGCAACCATCAGCCCCTGCAGTTTCCCTATTAGCTCCCCAGTGCATGGCTTGAGGACTGGGTATGCGGGCTGTTGTTTTTAAAGCTATGTTCCAGTTACTTAAAGCAACAATAAATCTGCAGGGCTATTATAGCAATTTAAAAAGTAAACCTAACAGGGAAGCAAATTTGGTAGCTGTTCCATCTGGCTGGCAGATTGAACAGAGCCAAGCTGCACTCGTTATTTTAGGAGGGACTTAGAGCAAGGTCAGCCATTAAGACCAGCTCTGGAGCCGCTTCCCCCAGCAGCATGGAGGAACTGGTTTACTAGAAGACACTGCATAAATATTTTGCTGAGCTGCAAAAGGAGGAAGCTTCCCCAGCCCCGGGCTGACATGTGTCATGATGAGTTCCCAGGCACAATGCTCAATGAATGCTATTATACGAAAGGGTGTTTATTTCACATTGCAAAGTGGTTGCCAGAACACACAATCACGCGTCTTACCCGACGGCCCTGCAGGCTGCCACGGAGAAACTCCTCTCCGAAAGAGAATGAGACGATTATGTTGGGATTAACACTTTGGCGGCAGCAGCGGGACTTCCCCCAGTCCCTGCACCGCTTCAACCCCTGACCAAGCAGCACCAGGGGCACAAACGTTGCCATTGATGTCCCCCCACATCCTGGTGAGCTATGAAAAATTTCAGTGCAGGCAGGTGAGACGGGGGTTCTTCCCACTTCTTCACTGGTTTCATTATCTCACCCGCTCACCGGCTTTGATGCTCTGCAGATGATCTCGTTCCCTCCACCGTGAGGCAACACAAGGAACAACCTTCTCTGAAAGGGCTGCACTGTAGTGCTGGGCAGATCTAATCAAGAGCTGAAACGTTTTTATTTCCCTGGGGTATTTCATTTTCACTCCAATTGTCATTTTCTTAATGAAGACAAATGAAGGAAACACCAGGTTAAAAAGCCTGTATCCTTGCAAGTAAAAACAATACGCCTCTGCTCAGCCTCAGCAAAGGTCCTGCCTTGCATGCTTTTGCCTTGATAACAATTCTGATTTTCTTTAACTGCTTTTGGACTGGGTGACTGCTCTCTTTGAGGCAGCCATTACTGAAATGCACAGTAAATAAGATCAGAATTAGGCCTAATTTGACCCTCTGCTCCTATCCCTACTGCCAGTTCGAAACACAACGAATTTATCCAGCAGCATGTTTTAATCCAGGATCCCAAGTCCAACACGAGCGAATCCCAGACACCCCCACAAAAATAGAAATGCATCATTCCTGTATTACAGCTGAAACACAGGATCCTGGAAAAGTGTTGAATGACAAGCCAGTATCAGAGCTGAGCCCAGACATCCTGTTTTGCCTCCTCTTATCATGATAAGCTTCTCTTTTTCCATTCTAAAGAACCACGCTGTAAGCAAGCAATGATATTTTTCTCCCATTTCCCATGCAGCAATCTTTCCCTTGAATTGTGTGGTGAAGCCTCATCACTTCTTCTAGGAGGGAAAGAGGATCACTGTCTACTTCACTGCAACATGCTGCAGGTTAATGCCACCATAGAAAGCTCTAGGAAGCAAGAGGTCTTGAGGGTGCTGTCAAGCTCTGAAAGGCATAGTCATACGAGAAGGAGAGGAGGTGGAAGATTACAGACTAGCACCCAATCCTCTGATACCGAGAGGGCTTTGACCTCAAAGAGAACAGGATCAGACTGTGGGTTTATGTATATCATCATACAACCTTTCATTTCTGTGATCTGCTTTCCTGTTGTTTAGCAGTGAGATGTGGACATCTCTACATGGCCAGGGCTTTTTGGCCATCTGTGGTACGCAAGGATACCAGTACAGTCATCGCTTTAAGTAATAACTCTCCTCTATGTCTCTCCATGAAGTATTAATGTTTTGTAATACATTTGCACCACAGGACAGGTCTGGAGAAGAAAAGTCACATTTGCAACTTCTGTGGGACAGGCTCTTCTCTTGCATGCATCAAGTTTGGTACAACATCACCCTGAAACACGACTGGGCATTTCAGATGCAAACAGGTCTTCTTCAACTTGTGCTTCCCTTTGCCGAGGTGCACCAGCAAGAGGACAGGACACACTGGCTGGTTCTTGCAAGAGGAAGGAGCCAAGTACAACCTGGCTTCTAGCAGGGAGTTTGTTAGTGCTAGACACATTGCTGGCAGCACAAAAGCAAGTTTTCTGGGTGGAGTAAAGGTGACCTTACGTCTTCCACGATCCTAGATCGCTTATATGAACACCCTACAGGAAGCAGCACTTCCTCTTTTAGGCCCACGGTGGCAAATCCATGGCCATTGGGTCACCTACTGCCTATGAGACCTGCTGACATGGACCACGAGCAGACACAACCAAGCCTACTGCTGCTCTGCTCCAAATCAACAGGAAGAGCAAACGATGGCATACCTTCAGCGTGGTGATTATTTGTTCAGTATTGCTGTCCCAAAGCTGGTAGGCTGGAGATCACTGTTCTTGAGGTATTTGGCCTTTCAAAGACACTTCAAGACAACAACCTTGAGATCCTGCCACTCTCACGGACATACAAGAACCACTGTTATTGATAGTAATTTCAATAGTCTATTCGGGGTACTTGAGCCATTTCTGCTCCCTTCAATTCTTTCCATTCTTTTTCCTTATTTCACATTCATTCCTAAATAATCTCTAAGCGTGCACTAACCCCAGGAGATGACACATCTTGGCATTGGACAAGAGGCCAAAGGTTTTCTTTGTGACCTGCTCACATGGTTGGCTGGGCAATAGTGACCATGAAGTAGCTCAGCAAAGAAGACTTGTTCTTCTTAATGTTAAAAAGAACAAACTTGTCCCACATGTTGTGAGCTACAGCAAGGAAGCTGTTCCCCCCAAGATGTGGAGATATTTGGTGACACTGTGGGAAGGGAGAGTCATCTTCTGCTCTCTAGATACTTCTGCAATGCCTTCCTCCATTTCACCCAATATCTCTGGGTCTTGTACTTCTTCCTTGTAGCTCTGAGCACACGCAAAAAATTTAAATCTCCACCTTATTTCCCAGAGCAACCATCTCTTTCCTCATTACTTCCCTTAGTCATTATTTCTCATTTGATGTGACAATGCCACCAACTCTCCAAAGCACTGTGGGACACTGTCCACATACAGAATGTGTTGTATTAGCTACCAGACACCTCCAGGAGAAAGAGTTTGTCCAGTGTTTAACATGACACTTCAGCCTTAGGGGAAAAGCCAGCAACCACAGAGCTAATCGGAAAAGTCCTCACGACCGCGTAGACCTTCATGTACGATCAGCAACTCACCTACCTTGTTTCACCCCAGGGTAAAACTAGTAAAGCTCATCTTCTTTCTATGAATCATCCTAAGAAAACAGCCCCAATTAAAATATAAAACACTGCTGCCACAACACCAGCTTGTGCGGGAATTTATTTTTAGAAGCAGCTTAAAATAGAGTGTGTGTTACCTTGTTGAAAAACATCGCCTCTCTATTTTGGTAAAGGATGACATAAGAGCAGTGATACACACTCCTGTGTGGAAAGGCACTTCACACCCTGCACCAGAACTTCTGCATGGCACCACGCTGAGAGAAAACACTAAAAAAAAGGAGGGGAGGAAGTCCAAAATTGGTCTTAATGCCTCACTGCCAACATAATAAGATGCCAGGGCTTGAAGAGAGGAATGTAAAGAGATGAGGCAAAGAAGATTTTGGAAATAACAGCATATTTCCCACTAAAAACTGAAAAGAAAAAGCTGCCTTTAACTTTGCAGAAGGGTTTTGGTTTCTGACAGTCAGCCACGGGTCTGAAACAGTCTCTGATGCAATGTGGACTCTTGATTTGAAATGCCATTACCGCTGTGAAACCAGGCCTTGATGCAAAGACTTGAGGACGTATCCTGAAGTGGCACCTCCAGTACACCCTTCTGCACCAGTAAAGTAATGGAAAGGAAAACAGCCCTTCGCAGCAGCATGCATCCCTGCACACATGCACCCCCAGCACCAACACCGTGGGGTGCCCTTTCCCCAAAATAGGCTCCAGCTGACTCCTGACACAAGGACTTGAGAGGACATCACATCCTCAGGTGTTTCACTAAAAACCCTCGCGGATAATAAAATCTCTGCCAAGAGCAAATACTTCTCCACAGGCCGTGCTGTGTCCACTCTGCACCTCCTTGTGCTCCTTGCCCTTTCGTGAAAGGACATGGGAAAATTCATCAATGAAGACATTGTTGAATCCTAGCAAGATCAAACGTGATGGATACACCTCAAAAACACCAGAGGTTCGTGGCACTGTGAAACCAAGTAAGAAAAGAAAAGCTGAAAGCTGAATTAAACCAAAAGGGAAAACAGTAGTCACATGAGGTTTGAAAGTGATGAGGAAGAGACTCGGCAGAGAAGCCTCTGCCAGTGCACATGGCCTCTGCTTGTGGCTCCACAACATCAAACCTTCCCATTTAACTGATGAAGACATAAAGTAATGGTCATAGCATCCACACAGCTATTTTTACAAGGAATATCTTTTGGTCTTTCAGACTTGTAAAACTCAAAGCCATCTTAATATTTTGATTGAAGTTTTCCAAGGAATAAATATGAAATGAGAATAGAGGGATGAATCTGATGGAAAATTACCTTATTTGACAGATACTGTTCTGCAACCTTCTCTATACATGGATACATATGGGCAAGCACATATGCAATGACATACAGTTTTGTTTTGTGAAAATCTGAACAGCTTTTCAGAAATGGAAAACAGTAAGAGAAAGAAGCAGTAAAAAAAGTGATGGGAAAAGTCAGCGGCATACGCAAGTGAGAAAAGATATGTCTTTTGGTGAGACACACAAGTGGAAAATTATGGAAGGACTGTTCCAGAGGGAAAAAGCCACGTGTAGGACAGGGGCAAGGATGCTCCACAGACGTGGGGTTTTGGTTATACCAGATGATCAGGAGCAGAACTAGGCTGCTGCCAGAGGAGAGATTTGGTACAATTCTCGAAAAAGAAGCTGCAAGAAGAGAAGAAACTTGAAGACATTAGCACAGGGGGTAGCTGGGCCACCTACAGATGGGCAATACAGGAAAGGTGACAGGAGAGGGATTTACTGACAACAAAAGATGTAAGAGGAGATGGAGAACTAATGGATGGTTCTAAATGCTGGATGTAATATAATTCTCCCCAAAAGCCCAACCAGCCAGAGATTTATTTATTCATTATACATTGCACCATATGAAACACGTAAAAAATATTACTAAAATTCATAAAGGTTTTAAACATAATTCTTTAGACATGTTGCTTTTACTTCACATAAATAAAAGCCAGACAGATAAATTAATCCTAATTAATCTGATTAGGATTACTGTAGCAGTAAGGATAATTTACTGGTACTGTAAGCCTTTTTCCCCGCTCTCCAAAAAGAATTCCCTTTGTGCACCTGCTTTTAACACCACCATACTAGATAGCACATCCAAATATAATTCCATTATGGTCAGGAGAGGTTTCATCCACTCAGTGAAATGCAATGAATAAATACAAAATCATTCACATTATGTACTCTCTACAGTGATATTTAAGGCTTTTTCCCCCAGAGTAAATCAGTTTTATGTAGTTAGAGTCCTTGAAAATATCAGATTGCAAGTCTTTGTTCACAGAAATTCATTTCTTCTCAAATTCTTGTAACTTTGGGAAAGACATACAGGTCACAGAGGAGGGGACTAGAAATCAGAGTTTCTCATCCAGGCTCACTCTATGAGCCTAACACAATACTGGCCTCCTGTGCCTCAGTTTCCCTATTTGCAACATGGGAATAGTATTTCTGTCCCTATGACACAGGTGCTGGAAATCCTAATTCACTATCACATCTGTGAAGTCTGAGGTGAAAAGCAAGTAGAAATTATTTTTCCTGTTTAAGCTTAAATTTCCACAAACAGATGTCACAGAGGAGACGAGGTTTGAAATCAAGAGCTATTCTGACAAACACATATAGATTTAGGTGCAGCTGACAACAAAACCCAGCTTTATACTCCTCCTGAGAGATAAACAAGAAACTAATTCTCATCTGAGTTCATTTGCAACTAATTACCTTTGGGGTCTGTTCACTGTTTTTGTTTTCATTTCTTATTTGTTAAACACTGACAGTTACAGGGACATAAACAGGGCCTGGCCACTATATCTTCGGTCTCCACAGGCAGCATCTGGCTCTGCCCCTTTGCATTATAAATATAAGCTTGGTCTATAAAGCTTCATTTATCAGACCCCATGGAAATTCATAAATCCTGGAATACTACACCCTTCACTATCTCCACCAAAATGAACCTATGTGATAGTTCACTGATACAGAAACACAGTGTTTGAGCCAGAGGGCAAAAATCCAAGCAAAGGACATAGACCATCTACTCAGACACATACCTGCTGCCACCCCCAGCAGGTCCAACACATCCCCACCATCACCCCCAACTGCCTTCTCGGTTTGTAAGTCATGAAACAAATCGTGTTTGCTTTTCTTCCCTCTGGGTCTCAGCCCCAAACACTCCTTAATAAACAAGTATTTGCTGAGCAAAAGGGCAGCTATGAGGTGCGAACAGAAGGCGGGTTTTCCATTGAGAATGAAGGAAAAAAGAAAACTGTAACAAATACATAGGAAAAAGTCGACTTGCTGATTTTCCAAGAAAGCAGAGCTTCTACTCTTTCAGACTCCTGGCCCTGCACATAACTGGTCTTGTTCAGGCATCAGTATGGTAAATAAACTTATTTCTCATGACAAAACTTCAAAGGGGCTGATGAAATCTCTTGCTTTGGGATACAAATCTCATTGTCCAAGGGAGTTGCATTGCCTTTCGTACCTTTTGAAAGGCAAATACAGCATTGCAGGATGCTGCCACAATGCACACTGCCAAAGGGAAAGACGTATCGAGTGGGTGTCCAAGGTGTCCTAGCTCTAGCATAATTCGGTATCTTTGTAATTGGTTTGAATGATGGAACATAGTATGCTTACTAAAATTGCTGCTGATACCAGGCTGGGACAGGCTGCAAGTACTTCGGAGGCCAGGATTAGGATTCAAAATGATCTTGATAAATTGTAGAAATGGTCTGGAAAAAAAAAAGAGAAAAAGAAAAAGACAATTCAGGAATGATGGGTGAACAGTGCTAAGACAGGAATAATCAATGACACGGTCACAAGGGAAATAAATATCAGCTCACAAAGGTTTTGGTTTTGTTTTTTTTTAAAGGATCTCAGGATTACCATGGATCACAAACTGAACAGGAGCTGAACGCAGTCACAATACTGCAATAAAACCAAACATCACACTGTGATACATAGAGAGGTGTACTGTTCACCAGATACACAAAGGGAACTTTTAATTTATGTAGCACTACCGAGGTTCTGATAACAGACACTGCATTTCAATAAAGTTGTAGAGAAAGTCCCAATGCAGATAGCAAGAATGATCAGAGATCAAGAAAGCACAGACTGAAAAATCACTGAAAAAATCACATTCATCTGGACCAAAGAGTAAAGACGACAGGGAGGCATCATAATGGTCTTCAAACACATCAAGAGGGACACGACAGAAAGGAATAAACTACCTTCCTGGCTTGTCAAGAGTAGCACAAGATGTCATAGTCTTAAATTGCACCAAAGAACACAGGTTAGACACTAGGAAGAATCTCCTGACTAAGGGAAGAAAAGCACTGAGATAGAAATTGATGGACAGCTGAGGGCTCTCCAACATTTAGATGAGAAAAGTTAAGGCACTGTCCATCAGGAAGAGGCATGGAGGAGGTGGCTTTACCTTGAAGTCTGAATTTTCTTTGTTTCAAAGGGTAAAAAAAACCTTAGGAATCAACCTAATGACTGCCCAATTGATCCTGCATAACCCAGCTGTTAATTAATTAACTACATTATAACAGTTGAGGCGATGGCCCCATCTACCACATGACCCACACAGGCAGTCCATCTTCCCCAGCTGCTGTCTATCTACACAGACCAGGTAGGGGAAAGAAGTATTATTACGTCAAAATTGTGGAGAAGAAACAGAGACTTGAAGAGACCAAGTCATGTGCCAATGTCATACAGAGGATCTGCCACAATAAAAGAAGAGCCCTGTCCAGTGGCGTAATCTCAAAATGACCCTTCTACTTGGGGAAATATTAAAGTATATTCAATAGAGGTCTCACTCAAATATTTGCAAATGTCCTGCTTGTGGCAGTACATAATAGGATCTCAAAACAGTTTTATTTTTTAACAAATCTACCTTCCCACATGGCATGCAAAATATTTGTTTGCAGGTGAAAGACTGCAACATAAATGCTTAGAGCACTAATTTCTCATTAGAAGTAACCTGCACAGAATAATGATGGTGCTGGAGGGCAGGAGTTTGATGGCTGATGAGTGAAAGCAAATATTTTTAGCAATTTTCATCGAGTGCAAAAATAGATTTATAATAAGCTTCTCTCCCAGTCTGGCAGGTTGCTGACAGCCACAGCGGAGGCTGCAACAGGCACCTCACCTGGGCTGGCAAAGGGTCTTACAGCTTCCTTCGAGTGGCAGGGGGACAGTTTGGTCCAGCCTTACCACCAAGCCACAAAATCTTCCCTCTGCACACCCAGTGAACAGGCAGTCTATGGTCTGTGCAGAGATCTTCACCAATGATCTCAAGAGAACAAAAGGGGCTCACTGAAGCCACTGATAGCCCCCAGCATCATCAAGCCCTCGCTGCCACCTGGCTGTAGATAAGCTAGGAAAATTCAGGGCCAGAACAGGCATTACAGATACTTTTAACGGAAGTGAATTTTCATTTTAATAGGAAAGTTAAAAAAAAAAATAAAGAGAGTGTTTCAGAAGCACACAGTGATGCTAGCCAGTGCAAAACTGCTCTGGCGTTAGCAGAGTATTACTGTTGTGTCACTCCTCTACCGCTGAGGCTTCTCCAGGGCATCTCTAATCACAAAGAGCAGCTGAAATGCCAATGGGAATAAATGTTGGCCTTGCCACCTTGCTGATGCATAAACATCTAAACAGATTTCCTTTAGCACTGTCTTTGACAAGCTGAATCTCCAGCCTTTACCCCAATTTAGTTCAGGAGCATCCTATGAAACAGCAGGCAGACTTCTGCTGATAAGCTACATCAGTCTTAACTGGGAGGCATCTGCCCCTTCTGGGTTTTGAACAAAGAATATCAGATTAAAAGGAAAAAGGGAAAAAAAAAAAAAAAAAGCAGCAGTCCAGGCACTTGAGATAAAGTAGCTGTTATCACCCTCTCTAACAAGGCTGTATGCTTTCTATCTCCAGGCAATGACTCTGTGAAAGTAGTTTGAACACAAGTTAAAAATTCATATCCCAGCCAAGCTGTGCTTCCTAAGCCAAAGGAGGGTCAGAGCTCCTATGACCTCTCTCTGGAAGATGGTCGCACTACCAGATACACCAGGCAGCTCACTGCTCTGGCCACCCTCTTCAGACAGGGAAGGGCCTTGGTGCTTCTCCTTTCTTGTTGAATAAAAGCTTGCAAAACCATTTAGATGAAAAAATCTCTATTTGGGGTAGAAAACAACTTTGTAAATCACACAACTAGTCTAGCATGGAGACGTCTGGCAAAGTAAGTCTCCTCTGCAATGACTCTGAACAGGGTGATAACATACCGTCTAGCTCTGCTTTCTGACAAAGTAGTGGGTTTCTGCAGTGCTGCTTGCAGGATTTCATCCCATCTCCCCCCACCAGTGCTGCATCCCGAGCAGACTTACAGGACAAAATGCAGCCAATTAAATGAGCAACTGAAAGCATCCAGGGTCTTGGTTTAGCAGCTGAAAACAGGTACTAGCAAAGCTTTGGTTCTCAGGAGGTAATACAGCACTGAGGAACTAAATTTCTGTAGTGGCTATTCACCCACTAAGAAGAAAAAAAAAATCCACCATTTATGTGCTATTTCACCCTGCTGACAGGAAAGAGCTGGAAAGGGCCATTGCTTCTGAGCTTAATTACATCCGATGCTTCTAAGGGTGCGGGAAAAGAGTACTTCATGAGCCAAAACCAAAAATGTTAATATATTATACTGCAGCAAGAACACAGCATCTTCAAAGCTTTCTCTCCCCACACCCTGAAGTGTGAAATCAGAGATTTTTTTTTTTTTTTCTCAGTAATGCTTTTTGCTCATTTCCTGCCTGGCCTCATACTCTTATAACAATGAATCAGGATTAATTAACATCAATGTCAAGATTAAGATCATGCCTAACCAAGACTTTCTTGTCATCTTCTTGGGAATTAAACTACAGCCCACGTAATGATGGACTGACCACACTGCCAGGTTGGGTTAACTTTGTTCATCCATGGGGAGCTGGTGCTTTCAGGTGAAACCAGCCTGCCACTTAATACAAATCTCTTGCTTTGGGGAAACTCAATCTCCCCAAGCTGGTTCTTTGTTTTCCATGCACCTCTTCTAAACCCACCATCACCATTTATTTTCACATTCCCAGGCAGGAAGCAAGAAGCCATGCAGAAGCCTGAAGCTGTGGTCTGAGGTGAATGAGATGCACTTTTAGCACAAGATATTGCAAGGCACAAACAAGTATAAAAAGAAAAAACAAGTCCAGCAGTCTACGGCACTCTGAAATCAGTGATTAGCAGCTGAGAAGGAAATTTCTCTGGATTCTCCTCCAAATGTACACCTCTGAGCGTATCAGGCTCCATATTCTCATAAGGTTGCTCACTATCAATTAAACTATGAACTTCCAGGCAGCTTCTTGAAGACCAAGGAGACCAGAAGGTTTTGTCATTTTCATCTTCTGGGCATTTGCTCAGCAGGCTACTGCAAGTTCAAACCAAGTGTTTCGGCAAAGAGGTGGTATGAAAGGGTGGGATGCAACCCCATTAGTCACCTTCCTGCAGGGGACAGGACGTGCCTCCTCAGCCCGGCAGCTCAAACATCTCCAGCCTGGCAGGGACCCACCAAACTGCCTCCCCAGCCCAGACGATGCAGCCGATAGCTGCAGCACCACGAGCACGGTGGTGTCTCGACTTGAAGACCCTCAGGAGATCTGCAGCCCCCCGCTTCCCAAGTTTTGTATACACATTATAAACACAATGTTCTCAAAAGATATCTGCTGTCAAGCATGAAATAGCGTCTATGGCCGTTTCTACAGCTATTCATTCATCTTTCCCACAGCCGTATCAACAGCGTATCAAGAACAACAGAAAAATTATTCATGTGGCACATTTCTGGTGCTCGTTGGTTTTATTTTACTTCAGTATGGTATTTTAGAAGTTTTTCAAGATGTTAAAAGGCATGACCTTTGCCTTTAGAAATCATTAAGAGAAGCAAAGAGAGTCACAGGTACGAGAAAGCATTAGGCACTTTTAACTTTTTGACACTTCTGCAGAGTAAAAGTGCTCTGCCGAACTAAAGGAAGTGGAGTGAGGCTATGAACTGAGATTGAACCAGCAGTTCATGAGACTTAAGTATAGGCTGTAATCAGTTAAAGAACAGAGTGTAAAAAAGAAAACAGAATCTCTTGCAGAACATTGGCCTCCATCTCCAAGCAGAAAACATCATATAGGCAGTTATTTCAGTAAAAAATAAGATGGCCAAACATATGTACTAATGACTCATTTGGATAAAAATCTTTGCTTAATCTTCCCAGAAGTGTGAAATGAAAAATTTCAATTTCCAGCCTCCAAAATATGAATATCCAGGTTCCTCCCAAGAGCGAGCAACCAGAAAGCTCACACCAACCTTCCCACCCCATCAGCAGCAAGGGGAGAGATCACACCTCCTGCAGTTCCCTGCAACGGTCTGTGCCCTGAGGTCCAAAGGAGAAACCAGAACCTTTGGGGGGGTTAAGGCTTTAGCAACCTGATAAAGTTACCCGATGACAATATGAACTCTCTTTGCTGCAGCGTGGCCAACAGAAGCACATCTCCACATTGCACATGCTGAAATGCCACAGTATTTTCATCTCACTGGTCAAGAAGCTCTGACATATTAGCAATTTCTATGCTACCACTCACTTTCTTCAACATCCTCATCTGAAGGACAACACAAAAGTGTAACCTTGATCAGAGCATCCAAGACTAATTGTAATTTTTAAATTCCACTTATGTCACAGACCCAATTTGTACAAAGCACAGCTGGGGGTTTTTCGCCTCATGAGAGAGAAAAAAAAAAAAGTAGCAATTCTCTTCTGTGCACACAAGTTCTGCTGTACTTTTGCTGGATGACACACCGAAGAACCACAACTGCACAGCCCAAAGGAGACAAACGGCTGATGCAAACGGAAAACAATGCAGCAAAAGGAAGTCATTCTGTAAGGCAATTACTTTGTTCTTTCAGGGGCTTTTTGGGGTATCTTCTTTCCATAGAAAGTTTCCACTACAGTTATTTAAATGAAACTCATGTATATTTTTGTCCTCAGACCTATGAGGCTGCATAGCAGGAGCTCTGCTGAAAATCAGTAAAACAACATATAATTGTGCACAGGTCCAGGTTCTTTGGTCAGAAACACAGAGAAAACACAAGGAATGCTCCAAAACAATTAGCAAGTCATTTTCTTAAACTAAAACCTGGAAAGACCTCAAGGTACTATTTAGCAAAGCCACTGGAGATGTTTTAGGGGTGACAAAACTGTCTGCAAGCATGTGAAAGGTAAGAGTCCAAAGGTACCTGCACAGGCACATAGATCTTCATGGGATGGGGCAAAACAGGGAAAGGGAAGGCCTGAATGAACATTAGGAAATCCCTCCCCCAAGAGTCATCCCATCACTTGAAACATATCAAGGCTGGAGAAACATCTCAAGGCTCGACAAACATCCTCACGCTATCGGGTTGGGAACACTCCCTTCCAGGATGCAGATTTTCATTATCATCATCTCCATTTTGGGCTCCAGCAGACTCAGACATGGGGGAATACACCACCACGCAAGAGAAGTGCAGCCTGGGTCAGAGCTTCAAACCTGAGCCTGAGCCTCCAAGTGATTTTGGGACGTCTGTGCCAGTCTCCGGTGCGCTGCCGGCCTTCCCCCGAGCATGCAGATGGCTGAATATTAAAGCAGCTTTTGCTTCCTGGCACTGTGCAGCAATGCAGTGGCATGAACACAGCATATAAAAGACCATTTCTGCAGAAGATTTACAATCCACCTTTAAACCCTCTAAAGGGGTTAAATAACGCAGTGAGCACGGGTTTCTTGTGGAAAAATGACTCACAGGAAGGATGGCAACAATGCACTGCTATAAAATATTAAACATAATAGGTCTCTCTGCCCTGGACTGAAAGAATAAAAAACAAGGTAAGTGGACCTGCGTTTTTCTCCTGGTTCTCAAAGTCACTAATGGCCCTCTGGGTCTGTGAACAGATGTCAACAGCATACTGCAGGTACCGCAATTTACTCGCTGCAAATTATTGCCTGGCATTTAATTAAAATTTTATTGTGGCGATTCCCATCAGCTCTCTCCACAGCACCAAGCAGAACAGACTGAAGAGAAAAGTGGATCTTTCGGAGCAAACGAGCCCAGTTCATCAATAAAATACTGTAGCTCTGAAAGAGGAAAAGAAAGTGTGTGGTAAGAGGTTTGGTTATCTGACATTTTTTCCCTGCACGGGGGCCTTGCAGTGCTGTTCCCGGCACTGGCACCTGATCTGAACCAGCCTGAAGTCGGCTGTGGAACAAGTCCAGCACATGGATGGGTCATGCAGGATCCCTCTAGGAGCAGAGGATGGAAGAACCGGACTCAACAGTTCACTTGTCCAGCTTAGGAGGAAAGCACTTTTACTACAAAAAGCTCCTTATTCACCATTTCATTTCCCACGTCACAGACCTTTTAGGAATAATCCCAACCTGGTGGGAGGATCTGTTCAGCTAATAGAGACTCCTCAATGATTTGTGCTTTTTTTGCCCTAAAATGATGAACGACCGTTCTTGCTCCCATTATAGCAGCTGGAGCCATCAGGGAGCTTGAGGGACCTAGTGCTTTCAGTGGATGAAGCAAAGGGACCAGGTCTGCTCGGTCCCAGACTGCTTCTCTGTGCACTCCACCATGCCCAGATCTTGCATAGTTTCAGCTGGGGGCTGGACAGGAGCAGAAGATCATCTTTTCTCCTGCACATTTTTCTGGTGGCTCCTATGAAAGCCAGTAACTACAAGCACAAGTGTAGGAGACTCAGAAGCTCTGGGGCTTACACACAAGGTCCCATCTATCCCAGAGGTTCTGGCAATGATCAGGTGTGCAGAGGTCCCATAAGTGCCCCTGGCTGTAAGGGAAGAAGAAAATCCCACAGGTACCTCATCAGAGATCTCCTCCTGGATCACATATACAGTGACCCCAAATCCATGAGCAAAACAACACAGCCAAAGAAGGAAACAGTCACATTCATGAAAGCTGACGCTTGATAGCACCAGATTATCCTAAACCTCAGTGTCCTTCTGCCAGTTGAGGCCACCCTTGATCCTTCAAAAAAGAGGGGGAAAGAGCCAAAAAAACAAGATAAAACATCCTCAGCTCCTTGTGCATTTAGAAAAATTGCCCTCCTGATACCTGCAGACATCTGCTCAAAGCCCTGAAGCACGAGACCCAAGGAAAGCAGAGTTTTCATGCCGAGCTGCGAGTGATATGGGATGCCAAGAAAAACAATGGCAACTCCTCTCTGTCCACAGCTGGAGGAAGAAGAGGCTTATGCACACACCAGCTCCAAGCCCAGGATGGATTAACACCATCATCTGCCCTACAGCTCATAGTACTGGGGAAAACACAGCTTTTCGGGCTTAAAACTAAGGGTCTCTGAAGACCTGAAATACCCAGGGCCAAAGTAGATATTAGCACCTTTCTGGAGTCTCAGGGGTTAACACAGGCACAGCTGTGCTGCTCTAAACAAAGCTGCAAACCTCTCCCTCTAAAGGTATCTGTTGATACTTTACCTCCCATGCCACTACTCTGGGAAGTCAAGGGAGACAGAGCTAGAATGATGGATGCAAAATTAAAAGCTCAATAAATAATTAATGACTGAGGTCATCAAATTGTATGAATCTGTCCGTCTCACTCTCCACTCTCCTGTTAATCAGAGAAGTCTCTGTTTCAATGGTGGGTGAAGTGGTCCTGGAAGAACCATAATTTCTGCACCCGCTGCCATGAAGCTTGTACTGGGTGCCATATAAATCAATAGTAATAAATCATTTGCTGAGTGCTGTAAAGACTTCAAGAGTGTTAAGCAAACAGAATGCCTCCAGAGATCCCAAAATAAAGTGAGAGGCGAGTTTGAGTAACTTACTAAGGTAATTATTAAAATGCATAATCGCAAAACATCAAATATGTATAGCATAGACAAAACCTCCTTTCCTCTTTCCGGTATCAGCCTCTCCACAAATGCCAATGAAAAAGAGCACTCTTAAGTACCACAAATAAAATACAGGGCATGCATGAAAGCTAGCAAACACACCTCACCGCCTGGCCACCGTCACCCTTTCTCTTCCCCCGTCTTCTCCCTCTGAGTTTTGCCCTCAATGGTAAGCTCCCTCAAGCTGGGACCACGCGGCCAGTTTTTTGTGGTATGTGCAGTTTCTAGCATGTGATGGTGTTATTCTGATCATAAATAAGTGGTTAACAACAACAAACATGAATGCCCAGAATGGAAGAAGTTTATCCCACAGCTGATGTGTTGCAAAGCTTGTTGCACCCTTCAGAGACAGGCTGCTGAGCAAGGTGACCTGATGTGATCCAGCCTGTCAGGTCCTTGGGCTCTGACCAACAGCAATGGCATGATTCAGTCTCTGGACTGGGTCAGATCAGCTGCTTGACAAGGAATATTGACACCCCCCTAGCATGTCAGGCACAAACAGAGGAGAAATATTAGGTTTATTTCTATATCTAAGGAGAAACTGGGGAAATTTAACAGCTCAAACTGTAGTTTCGTGAGGGTTAATAGCTAATATTTGCACAAAATGCCAGTGCTTCACAGCCCCACGCAAGTGCTCAGGACCTCTCTGCTTTGTGCTGCACCTACAAAATGAGTTTTAAAAGCTCTCCGGAAGTTTCTTCCTGATTTGTGAGCAGTATTGTAACCATATCCATGCAGAAATGTCACATTATCTGTGAGGAATACCATGCTGCTTGGTTAAGCACAGCCGTGCATATCACTCTATTACTGTCTAATACATTACAGTAAGAGAAGACCGCCCAGCACCGACGGTGAGCTGGCAGCAGCAGATGAATGTCCTCACCACTGTCTTTGAACACGGGACGACAACAGCCTCGGGTGCGTGGGCCGCATGGCATGGGAAGTGCACGCTCCAGCTGCACACCATCCTCTCCCTGCAGTTACGTACTGTAGGCTTTTCTCCCCAAATCCCACCTGCACATCAGGCGTGCTTCACCGCACACAAAGGTGTAGCACGGAAACTTCTGTGCGTGCAGAGCCAGGGTGAGACTGCGAGAGCCGGCTCCCAGCTGGAGGCGGCTCCTCCACCAGCAGCGAGTCCAAGGGTTCTCCCACCCACAGTCCTCCCCCCACGCCACGGCACACAGGAGGTGCTCACACATCTCGGCACCATGGCACGTCAGCACCCCAAATGCAGCCTCGGCCATGCGGCAATGCCATGCCGGTCTACTCTTTGTGGCCACAGTAGAGTAGGATACCTGTTAATGTATCTAAAAAAACCCCTCACAATAAATGACCTGCATCAGTAAATTCTCGTATTTCTCTAAGACAGGGCCCAGACCATTGCTACTCTGCAGGCAGATTCCATCTATCTTCAAACTTTTTTCCTTTCTCAAAAGAAAATCTGACTTTTTTTTTTTCCTGAAACACCACCATCTGGTGCTGTGTACAGCACCAGAGTCCAAACATCAAACTGCCCCTTTTCCAGCATACTGGGCGCTCTTCTCTGTCATTTCACTTTAGCTGTTTCTCAGCTCCATTAGAAACACAGCCAGTAAAAATCTCCTGAAAACACTGTTCCCAATTAAAGTGAGCCCTTATGAAACCAGTATCACAGCCACTTGCTTAATGTATTTCTCCCTAGAAGAACTTACAGTGTTTCCTTGATGAACCCCCAAGCATAACAGTTTCCACAGTGATTACAGAAAAAGCAGCAGTGCCAGAAATAACAGTTAAATGGAAAACATCCCCTGCACTCACTCTTACACATGCACACACCCATCCAGCGCAAACGGGCTCGCCGGCACTAGGGACGATTCCTCACGGTGAGAGCCCAAGCACAGAGTAGCCACCCCAGTGCAAATGGAAATGGAGATGGAAATTGAGTCAAAATACCACTTTTCAAGTAGGTGTCTTGATGATGGCACATGGGCAGGTACCCCCTACACACAGGCATGCAACAGCATACTTTTGAATAGAGATATAATCCGTGACCATATACCAAAAGCAGCTTCCCAAGTACAATATTCAAAATATTTTCCCTAGCAAGGCGGGACAAAATGACCACTCCAGATCGTGTCTCCTGCCTTGTGAAAGGCAATTTTTGTTCTGACACAGACCTGGTGCAAAGGCAGGAAAGAAACGTACCAAGTCTCAGAGCTTCTCTAAACCAACCCCCACACACCCCCTGCTCCCTGCACTCACATTCATTCAGTTATTCAAGGTCTAAGGCATGCAAAAGCTGCAGTTTCCATTCACATGAAACTATGTGTATTTTCAGGATGCTGCCATACTCCTTTTCCCCACTCCAGGCTGCGGGCAGCCTGCTCTCTGCATGCCGGTGGAGGGAGGCTTCAGGCAGTGCCATCTCCACCACTGCTGTGACTGGACGGACACCTCTGACTTTCCTCATTTATTTACCAAAATAAAGACGTGGCTTTCGGCAAACACCTTTCCAAAGCTATTTTTCTGCAACAAGCACCCTCAGCAGCTTCAAACTCTTTCCTGGCTTATTGTTCTCAAGAAAAGAACAAAACGAACTTTTTTTTTTTTTTTCCCAAAACCTAATCCTTTTGCTCACCACCAGGGCAGCAGTCCCTGCGCTCTCCCCACACCCCTCACAAACATCTTCTCCTTTTTAGCTCTCTGTCCCCGTGTCCTTTCAGAGTCCTCACCAGCCAGGAGCCTTGTTTCGCCTGGGAAGAACTCAACATGCTTATCTCTGTAAAAAAGGACCATGTTTATCACCTTGATTTGCATTAGAAATTATTAAAGTACATGACCAACCTACTGTTCACTTAGGAAGGTATCGCTCTAATTTAAGATGGCAAGAATGGGTTCAAAAAGAAAAAAAAAAGCAAAACCCTAAACAACAATGTCCAGCTTAGATTTTTTTGTGATAGGTTTTGTGCTTGACAGGACTGACACATCCACAACCAGAAGCCTCCCAGGACAGGCTAGATACATCCCCGACTGCCAGCAACGTCTTATTTCCAGTTCAGAAGAAATGGGATTTGAGGATTTCTGTTATATTCACACACTTCATTTCTGCCTTTACACCTGTTTACTTAAAAAAAATTTAACTGCTAGTTTAACATTTTGGCATACCACCTCCTATCTCCTGAATAATTCTGAATTCTGATTAATGCAAATACAAACGCAAAGTATTTTCTAACTTTGCAGCAAATCCCCACAGGTGGATGACAGATCAAAACAAGAAGGCAGCAGACCATATCTACGGCAATGAATTACAGGCAGAATCAAAAAGCAACTATATTCCATGGAGACTATAAGGCAACCAACACCTCATCGGGGACTTTCCCTTAACTTCTTTAAAGACCTAAAACCTGCATAATACATAATAAAACCAACACTGCAGGCTTTTTCTTCAGCAGAAAAACAGCACAGCGCTGCCTTAGGGTTATGAAAAAAATCTTCAGTTTGGCAGTAATGGTTTTACCCTTCCTTGCTTTACTGTTTCTGAATGCAAACGGCGCCATTCAAAGCAGGTTTGCAAAAGCAGCAAGGGTTTGGTTTTAATAAACGCTCCTTGAATTAAAAAGGATTACCTTAGTAATGATACAAACCACGGTAGTAAACTCATTAGACACTGAGTCATTACTGTAGGACGCATGCTATCAGATGTGAACATCCAGCCCATGCTGCTGGCGAGTCTACTCGTATGGTGCGAGGAAGATCTTAGGTGATTCTTGGATCTCTTTTACCCATTTCAGCAGGTTTTTGAGTGTCTGGTGGGCCACCAGTGCTGAAAAGCAGTAGCTTCCCCAGCCTGGAGTGCTCGTGGACCATAACTGTGAATCTTTACCATAATATGTTTTCATAGTTATTTGTAGTCATTCACTGTAGCATGAAGCACTTAAAATATTATTTAAAACAGTACCAATTTACTTTTATTTAGCATTTTCACACTGGAGGAAAAAAATCTGTGGTGTTTTACAAACTGCTGTGGAGGGAGTGTGGCAATGCTCCTGGGAGGGAAGGAGAATATTTTTAACCCCATTTTACAGAAGTGGGAACTGAGGCACGCACTCTTCCACAGAAGGATATTGGCCAGAAACACTTCTGAATTCTTGCAGGATAACTTCCCACAGAGATCCTCACTTCCAGAAGAAATGTACACTTATTCCAGACTACAGTGGTGACACTGTTGTGCCCCAGCCAATTTTCTCACGTAAACAGCGTGGTGAAATGGTGGGGAAGAGTGGTTTCTCTTCAGGTTTTGTTAATTTTAGCCTGAGAAAGTCATGAAGGAAATACCTGAGCACTATGGGCAAGTTTGTGGGAGGTAATTAAACACCCAGCTCGACTTCCCTTCCAACTCAGAAAAGCTTCACATTCTTCTGTAGATATCTACAACTCTATTTTTGCACTTGGTTCTAACCTGACCTTTCATTGCACTGTTTTGTTCCAAAGTTAACCACTCCACATCTTCAAAATGAAGGCATTTTTCCTTTAAACATGACCAAAACTTTATTTTCCTCTTTAAAACATTCAAAGAGTCAACACATTTTTGATGGGTTCAAATACACACAAGAACACTTTGTCCTGCCCCTACTAGCCCTGACATCCCCCCAACAGAAACCTCCCAGTTCAGACCAGCACCCCAGATGGGATGCCAAGAGACCTCAAATTTGAGTAAAGAAATCCCTTAGCTGTTTTCACCTGGACAAAGTATAACTGCTGGGAATAGCTCTTCTAAGGAGAGCCACTCCAGAAACACCATGCAATACTCTTCCTCCCGGAGGATGCATCCCCTTAAGGAAGAGACATTACCTCTCCATCCTTCCTCACAGGAGCCAGCTAATCACCCTTAACTTGTTCCTCTGCAGCTGATATAACCTCGTGTGGCTGTAGTGCCTCCAAGGGAGTTTATCAGATTTACACCTCTGTGGCAATAGGGTGGCAACTGCAAATTACCAGCCCGTTACGGAGTCACAGCTGACCCAGCCCAGCAGCTGCTCTTGTTTTACAGGTGGCAGGTGCCATCCCAGTGCTTTCCGACACACATGAACTTTATGAACCTTTTTTATTTTTTATTTCTATTCAACTCATTTTAGCCCCATCTTCAGTTTTTCTATAGCTTTAATTTATGTTAGTAAATCTCCCCAGAAGGGAACAAACACACACACAAAAAACGAATAAAGGGCAGGAGGGAACACAGGAAACCCGTGGGCAGCTATTTAAAGAGTCAGCGATGCCTCATGGAAAACTCTGAAACACATTCCTCTTAGTGACAAACCCGCTGCTTTGTCCCCAGGTCGCTTGCTGCATCCCTTGGGGTCCTCACTGCCTCACTTTGAACAGCAGGGAATGCGGAGAGCCTTCCTATCCAACACCTTCTCCTGGGCATCTCCCAGCAGCTTGGGGCAGGAGGAACCAGCCAAAAGTCCAGGGCCCAGGGTGTTCCTCCTAAACCCCCTGAAACGTCTTAGAAGCTCTCTGAGTTTCACAACCTATTTTGTGAACATTGTACCCCACTACCTAAATAACAACCACTCATTCACCTTCACCAGATGAAATGGGTGGAGATGGCACACCATCACTTCCAGTGGTGATGCAGACCTCTAAAGTGCTCAACCCAACTTATCCTACTGCATTACTTTTGGGGAGCACGTGTCCGGTCACACACTTATGTAGTTGGCCTTTTACCCAAGACCATACCCTACCTTGAGTCAGGAACGCAACCAGCTCACAACGCAACACTCCTTGGGTCCCTTTGTCACCGCTGGCTCACAGTTCATTACGATATTGAAAATCGACAGAGCTATCAAGACAATTATCATACACCTGAAGATGAAGAAGGCCAGTCCATGTATACCTGAGACTTAAATCTACTAGTAATTCTTATGAAAAGTGACAGTAGGTGGTTATAGAATTAATGGTTGTGTCTGGTTTGCGCCTTTTGAGTGCTGCAAAGTAGTGAACTGCCCTTCAGAAGAGACCATTTAAGCAGTGCAGAAGTTGGATTTCAATCTGGATGTAGGAGCGTGGCGGTAAGGACTTCAGGGAACTACTACACTTAAAACCAAGTTTGCTGGGAAAAGGGCCAGGCTGAATTTTATTGGATTCTCCCGAGGTTTCCCCTCTAAAATGCACCACCAGATGAGGGCTCAGCAAACCCCTCCAGGTCTCAATGCATCTGACAGCAACATTAGTGGAGAAACCCAAATCCTATGTCTGAATTCAGCCAGATCTAGCCAATTTTTGACACAGCATGCCTTCCTGCCTAAAGTCTGTAGGTCTAATGGAGAAACAGAGCAAAATAACTGAAACCCCAAAGCTTCCCAGGCCTGCAAAGCCTGAATAATGGTTTAATGAGCAGGTGACCCTCCAAAGTCCGAGGAAGGAACAAGGGAAGGTCTGGATAAGTGGCAGGAAAAAGACAACTTGGGATCTGAAGACTGAGGAGCTGCTAAAACTGAAAACCTCATTTGCACCAAAAAAGATTTTTGTACTGTCAATGTATAAGGTTTCCCACAATGCTGAAGATGCTCTGCTTGGAGTTTCTACCAGTGGCTGACCCACCTGCTCACTTCTACAGCGATGCTCTACAAGCGCTTTGTGCCTATGCAAGATGGTGCACGGGCTTCAAGGCACTGAGGAAGAAGCAGTAGTTGCTTACAACAAGTCCATTTTGGGAAGGTAGGAAAACTTGATCTCACTCATGTTTTCCTCTTAGTTATCCCTGCTTAAAAGTCACTGAGCAATTCCCAGAAGTGACCCCAAACTGAAATTTCCATACAACTGGAAAAAAAAAGGGGGTTACAAAAATACCATCTAGGTGTCTTTAGATAGGTTAGTTACTGTTCCTCTTAGGGAAAAGGCTTCTCAGAAGATTTCCACGCAGTAAACGCTCAGGAGCGTCTCTGCTCATCTCACTCAGCTCTGCACAGTTGATTTCCTCGCCTTACCCTGCTGCATGTGCAACCCCTGTTCACCTTCTCAGAAAGCTCAGAAAAGCAGGCAGTAAGCAAAAACCAGTGCTACATGAGCTAGTCACAGCTTGGACTTCCTAAGGAGGAGGGGTTGGGCTTGGTTCAGGGCTTTGCAAGGAAAATGAGGCAACATAGAGGATAAGGAAGATTTATTGCACATTTACTTTCACCAAATATTTTTTGAATGACTGAATAATCCCCTAGTACCTTTAACACAGGCCCTCCCTGACACACAATGCGTCTTTTGATGCTCATTAAAAGGTTCACCTTATGCAGGCACGTAATTAGAGCCGGGCAGGATAAAAATCTCCATTCTGATTACTGCACCGATTATAGAGACCGAGATCCCAGCTGACTGTGCAAAGCTGGCCTGGGAAAGACCATTTTCTTGAATTCAAGTCGTGGCACAGCGGGAGCACTAATCACAACTGTCCTCTTGCAAGGTGGTCTCGGCAGAGCCCAGGAGAGGGAGCACCAGTGAGAAATCGGTCTGGATTAACAAGCGAAAGGTGGGAAGAATTCAGCAAGTGTAATGGGCAGAATGGAAAACAGAATAAATATTTCCCTGCATCCCAACTGGCCCTACTGACTGCAGATCCCAGCAGAGCTATAAAGATCTACTAACAAGCAGCCTTTTTAAAGTCAGAGACAATGGTGTTGAATGTATATTTTAAATAAATTGCTTTCCTTTCCAGAGAGGGGTTGTTTTTTCCCTAAGTTTGAACTCCCTTGCCAAGAAACCAAATGCTTTAAAGCACTTTAGAAACGGCGAGTCTGCTGAAACACTTTTTGCATTCAACATGTGCAGCCAAATGTGGCCAGAAGTTATGACGGCAGAGCTCCTCCGAGCACAGAATCAGCAGGAACCTCGGTGATTAGGGGAGACGGAGGAAGCCGGAGGAAAGCCAGCTTTCCTAACGCAGAAGGAGCTACCCGACGTGGCCATGGGACTTTGCCAGTGACGTACAGCAAGGGAGTTCCCAGGAGCCCCTCATTAATGACTTGCCACCCAATCAACAGGATGGCCGCGGTGATTTCCCCAGCCGGGATACACTTCCCTGCTCTCTCCAATTACTGCTAAACCACCCATGTCAGCGATGCCTTATCCCTGCAGCTCGGGAAAGGTTTCTCAACAGCGCTTTTGTTGTTAACTTCAGAATAAATATTATTTTCGAAACTGTTTCTCCAGGGACTCACCCCACCGGATCCCCTTAGTAGTCCCCCACATCCGATCACGCTCACACACACTGCAAACTACGCAAGCTGAACACTGAGCTATTCTATTGACGGCTGCCATATATTTTTCAAGAGCAAACTCCAAACATTTCTGAGCTTGCTCACCCCCCGGTCTGCTCTCTCCTCCACCCCAGCTGCAAGAACGTGCTTTTGCTCAGTTGGGAAAACCAAATGAGCAGAGCCTGCAGTCCTGTCTCTCCTTTTTCTGCCACTTGTGCACCTGGGGCAGCCACTCATCAGGGCAAGTGGGGAAAGAAATCTTGTGAGGGTCCCTTGTTAAGATGCT
Organism: Haliaeetus leucocephalus; assembly: GCF_000737465.1. NCBI lineage: Eukaryota > Metazoa > Chordata > Aves > Accipitriformes > Accipitridae > Haliaeetus > Haliaeetus leucocephalus. Next base: position 6,972,533 of record NW_010972953.1, on the reverse strand, counting down.
GAAAGAGCAGTAGAGAAGCTGCAGCAGAACCTTACAAATGTTTCTGAAATGGATGATGTCCAACACGCAGAAATTAGAAGTGCCCATTGTGGATTACGATGAAAATGGTCGATCACAGTGAATAAGTCCCCTTCCTTTATGCTGCAAGAGCTTCCCCAGGAGAGCAGAGGGCTCCTCAAAGGCATTTCTCAGGGGCTACACTGCACTTCTGTGTGTGCTGAATGTATTCCAGAGAACACAAAGCCCAGACCTGCTGCAAGCAGTTTGGTGGTAACACACTCATTAATTAACCAACTCGTAACTTCTGGAAGTTTACACAAGTCCTCTGCAGATTTTGTTTTTCCTTTCCTTAACAAGGACTGCAGTGAATCCTTCACCAGTCCGAGAAGCCCAATGGCAAGCCTTGGAGGCAGAAGGCATTTCTTCTCAGCAGCAGGTCAGGGCAGCACCTATCAACCCCCACCACATCCTATGCCAGTATCTCTGCATCCTCCACTGAAGGATACTTCTCTACAGATGAAAGAAATCATATTTCCAGGACCCCCTGCTAAGAGCAAGGCAGGAAGGAGATGGGGCAACTCCTTGAATGGGCTTTGGAACTTCTTGACACCTGTGAGCCAAGTGAGAACCACAATGTCCCACCCCACACGAATCCCACCCATTTTTATTGAGGAAACACCCTCTGACAGCATTATGAACATCTTCCTACATGAATCAGAAAAGTTCCTGAAGCACTGAGATTGTGAGAAAAATATGACAGTCCCCAACAAGCACAAACAGCTTCCTAGGGGATCACTGAAGCCCAATAAAATAAGAGAAATAGGAGTTACAACAAAGGAGCTGTCAGGACGTCCAGACACTGAAGGTTAAAACTGGCTCTGCACGCTGACACTAATAATCTTTCAACACCAGGGAAACCAAAAGCCTGTAAGCTACAGGTTATCCTCTAGCAGCAGAGCAGGGTTTGGATTGTATTGCTCACACCATAAATCACCATGTCAGCTGCCCCAGCCATTTCCACTCACCAAAGTGTAACTGGGTAAAAGTGCTAGGCACTTTCACGATGGTCGGCCAATTAGCTAAAGAACGAGGAGGGGAGAAAAAATAAAATAATGCATGGTGCCTTTTTCCGGAACAACAATCCACACATTTGCATAGAGCAGCTCAGTGTGTGTCTGCATTTCTGATCACACCTCTGGGTGCATCAAAAGCATTATTAATTTCCATTGAGGAGGATTAAGAAGCTTAAATCGTTAACACTCATTTACTCAGACTTAATGCATTTTTAAAGCTGCCGCACTTTATGCTGACGTGCAGGTGCTAATCAGCAGTGAGAAACACTTAAAAGGGATAAAACACCCGAAGGGTCAGCCCCTGGTACAGGCCCTCCTTCTCTGCACCCAGCAGGTTCAACCTCCTCGCTGGCCTGCAGAAGCCCAGCAGGTATTCCGGACTCCGGCTTGGGAAAGTCAGCTTGCTGGGAGCTCACGCAGGGATTTTACTCTCACAGCTTCTGGCTCGCATCACGTGTCGCCCAAGAACAACCCCTCTGCTCCCCACTTGCTTTCCTGTACAAGTGATAAGGAGGAAATCCGTCCCAGACAGACAGACAGACAGCTCGCCCCTGCCACATGGTGCAAGCCAGCGAAAGTCCCCAGCTCCCAGGACCTTAATTAGAGGTGGCCGCCAATTAAGAGTGGAGCTGCAGTTTAAGCCTGTGCCAGTGCAGGCACCCGGGCTGTCTGGCGGCGGATCAAGAGAAACAACCCCTCCGTGTTTACAGTGTACAGTAGCCCGACATCCCGTAACTCCCGGTTACTCATGGCAGTGACCTCATCAGCGAGACATGCCCGTGCCTTACGAGTGCTCCTAATTACGCCTTATCGGCTGCTCTTCCCTCCTAGCACTGACCACGGCTGATACGAGAAAAATAAAGATCTCCCTATTAAAGCACCCCCATTCGCACCCCCCCTCCCCAGCAGCGAGCGCCTGGAATGAAGCGATGGGGTTCGTTACCTGCACTTGCCCCCCGCACTGCAGCCGCGGCTCTCCCATGACTCTGCCCGCTGCGAGGTTGGGACCCTGGGACTCCAGGGGGATCTTCTGCCGGGCTGCAATAGAAAAGGTTAGTTTAAAGCTCCTTATTTGGGCAGTGATGTAAAGGGAAGTTGTTCGGGCAGCGCCTCCCCCTTTTTCCATTCACTACACATTGTTTCCTGTTGTCAAGCAGCTGCTGTGGCTTTCGGCACGGACGAGGGAATCCTTCAGCCCCGGCTGTGGCAGAAGGCGCTGCCGAGGCAGCCCCGCTGCCCGATGCCGGCTGCCCACACGCGGGGCGGGGGGAGCAAAAACTCATCCGGGGCTGGAGCACGGGAGCGGGTCGGAGCTGGTTCCCCCCCCA